>NW_007218852.1:0-4546 GCF_000164805.1 Carlito syrichta | reverse complement strand
AATACTTATAGAGTGTTTCCTGTGTTTCCTAGACTTCACTTTCTGATAAAGGTACAATGGTCGAGGTATTAATGAGTAAGGCAGCAGACAGTTAAATGAACTAGGCAAAACTCAGAGAGGTGTTATGAAGGCAAATAACAAACTAACCAACCAAATACATATGAAGACCCTCCCCCCAAAAAATCTGCCCATCACTAGTGATGCCATGGAGAATGAACAGGGATGGAGAAGCAGAGCTAATTTTACTGTGTGGTCAGAGAAGTTCCCTTTTTAAGGATGCCATATTTAAAACTAATTAACAACGAAGTTCACAAAAGGTGAGATTGTCGAGTCATGGAACTATATGATTAACTTGAAAATAAATCAGATTTGCATTTTGCAAATATTCTTTCCCAGTTTAGAGCTTGTTTTTTACATATCAATTTTGCATTTAAAGAGCAGAGATTTTAAATTTTGATGGAGCCTTGTTTTATGTCTAGAAAACACTGCCTAGCAGATAGAGAACACTCAATACGTATTTATTAAATGAACAAGGAAGCCACTATTTCAAGTCAACTCTTAGCACAGGTTTCTTCCATTATCATCTTTCCCATACAGGACATGATCTTGCTATATCATAGAAATATTTACCAAATACAAGATTATAGAAATGGTCTTACCTTTTTTAAAGTTTTGTTAGCATTTAAGTGTGAATCATTTTGTGATTTTTAAAAATATCATAGAAAGTATGTGTTAAAGCTTTTCTCTTTTTTTGGCATATGAATGTCTGATTGTCCCACACTATTTGTTGAATATTTTTTCAATTAATTCCTTTTATGTTTTTGTTGTAAATCAGTTGCCTATATATGTAAACACACAAACACCAAGCCAATCTTTTTTTGTATTTCTGCTTTTGACAATATCACAAATTCTTTATGACTGTGGCTTAGTGAATCTTGAAATACCATAGTGTGTCTTACACATTTTCCCCCCAAATTAGTGTTACTATTTTAATTTCTTTGATTTTTTCCATCAACATTTTAGGATCATCTTTTCAATAACTACCAAAAAGTTCTGCTGAAACTTTGATCACTATTGCTTTGAATCAGTCTATCAGACTGGTGAGAAGCGACATCTTAACTATACTGACTCTTCCAATCCATGAACACAATATGTTTCTATTTATTCAGTAGAGATAATGCACATACTTTGTGAAATTATTACCTAAGTTTCAGAATTTTTTTTGTGCAGCTCTAAGTGGTACTATGTTTTTATGTTTATTTTTAATTCCAATCTGTTCATTGATTATACATTCAAAAATATTGCTTTTTTGCATATTGGTTTTGTGCAATACAACTGTATAAGCTTGTTTGTAGATTCTCTGGTAAATTCTAACTAGCCCATTATGTTTTTTGAAAGTAAAAACAGTTTTGTTACTTACTCTCCAACCTATTTTACTTTTGTATATTTTCTTGCTTTATTGCACTAGTTAGGACCTCAAAACAATATTGAGTAGGAGTGAGGAGTGCAGATATTTAACACTTATTTGTGACACTTTTTTATTTTTATTAAGCTAAAAATGCTTTCTAATTCCACTTTTGTCTTCCTCTTTGATCCATGGGTTATTGATAATTGTATATTTAAATTTCTAAATGTCTGTGGACTTGTCAGATACATAATTTATCTGCATAATTTATCTCTGTCAGAGAAAACACTGTGCATGATTTCTGCCACTTTACATTTGTTATGGCTTGTTCTGTGACTCAGAATGTGGCCTAACTTGGAGGATGTTCCATGTGTCCTTGAAAATAATAAGCATCCTGTTGTTTGCAGTTGACTGTTTTATGATTGCCCACTGGGCCACATTGGGAGACGTTGTTGTCTGGGTCCTCTGCATCTTTGCTGGTGTTTCATTTACTATCAGTTTGACTGATGAGAGAGGAGTGGTGAGGACTAAGTAAAATTACAGACCTGTCTATTCTCCTTTAAGCTTTATTAGCTTTTGCTTGATGCATTTTAAAGCCATGTTGTCATCTGCAGACACACACACACACACACACAAATACACACACACACCCACATCTAATATTTTTATTCAGTTTTGGAGAATTAACCCCTTTTATCATAACGTAATGTTTCTCTTTATCTCTGATAATCTGTATTGTTCTGAAACCTAGATGGCCTGATGTTTATATGACCCCTTATGCCTTCTCCTCATTGATATTCACATGGTATATTGTTTCCACCTTATGTTATTATGCTTGTTGAACAACATGCAGTCATTCTACCTGTGTATATTTGAAATACAGTTCTCATAGGTGGCATATAGGTAAGTCTCACTTATTTATCAACTCTAATATTCTGAACAGTATTCTTTTTCTGTAAACTTTTTGATTATTTTATGAATCCATTTTCTAGCAGTTACTGGTTTATGATCCATATCTATTTTTAAAAAATTAACAGGTTACCCCATGGTTTACAATATGCATCTTTAATTCCTCACAGTATTATTTTAAAGGGGCATTTTACAGCTTTATATGTCTGCAAAAACACCTTAAAACAGTACTTTGTTAATGTCTTCTTTTCTACTTTTGTGCTAGTATCCTCTATTTTAAATTGTATATACTATACATCTTCAAAATAGTTCTGCTATTAAGCTTTTGCAGTCAATTAACTTGGAAAGTGATTCAAATTTCAAGAAACATTCTTTCTTTTCCCTTATTTTCAGGTACAGTATGTCTTTCTCTATGTCTGGAGGCAGCCGAGTTTGCTGTCTTCTCCCAATGGCCCACAGATTTTTGTCAGTAGTGAAAATGACTGGAGAGGAGATATGTGCCTTTTTCCTACCAGTGAATGCACCAGGCTTCCAGGTCTGCATCATTGTTGGAGGCCCTATCTAGACTCCAACCCTGCCTGTTTCCCAGCCCTCTTCTGAGTTCCTGCTGAAGTTCATGGAGATCTTTGAGTAGGTGTGAACTCACCTCATTGATACCCATCAATAGCAATCCAATTCATGCTTATCTGAATTCTCCCTTGCTAGTATGGCACCTGAACTCTCTTTCTCCCATAATGTTGTAGGTGAACCAGCGATCAAGTATAATTTCCCCATGATAGAAAGAATGTCATTCTTTGCACTACAGGACTTGATTCCCTCTGAGCTCAGCTTTCTGATGTGTTCAAAAAAGTTATGATTCTGTCATTTATTTTGCTTTTTGTAATGGTTATGATGAGAATAGTGTTCTTACTTAAATTTTAGATCTAGGTAGTAGCATTACTCTCTATCATTTTTAAAATATATTTTTCTTGCTTAATTCCATATTTGTTCACTTACTGTGTCCATCTTTTCTTTTAAGTCTTTGAAGATATTTATAATAACACTTCTGTCTCCTATTTAATACTAGGGCAATTAGAAGTCTGTTTCTGTTAATTTTTTTAATTTTTGTTAATAAGTTGCATATTTTTGTTTCTTTAATATGTGTTTTTATTATTACATGCTGCAAATTGAATACTACATCTTAGCTATGATGTCAAGGTTTGTTATGGCAGACACTTAAATTATTAAAGGATTATGTTGACCAATCAAACTTAGTTGAATTCTGTTAGGACTGATCTATTTATGTCTTGTCCTTAGATGCAGACATAGTTCTTAATCCAGGGCATGATTTTCACTGTTAAGGAGTGGTATCTACTGAATCAATAATGTTTTCAGTGTGGTCCATGGTTCTGGTGCATTTTGTCAGCTCAGTTCCATGAGGGACTCTCTTTCATGTCACCCAGTTTTGTGTGTGTGTATTTTTCACCTTTTTTTCAGGTAACTCCCACTTCTGCTCCACTCACAACTGCCATGCAGACTCTTCCTCATCAGTGCCCTGCCCTTTATATTCCAGCTTCTTCAACATCTAAAAGCATTATCTCTGCATCCTCCACTTGGAAAGACTCTGTGATCCACCTGGGCTTCATCTCCCTGTTCTATGGTTTAAAAGTGCCTTCAGTCAGAAATCTGGGGCAAAAATGAGACTCGCCTCAGGTGTATCACTCCTCTTGAGGATCATAATCCTGCATAGCTGTTAGTCAATATATGAAAAGTGTGGTCTCATAAAATGTGTCTCCTCATAACTGCTTATGAAGGACAGGAAAGTCCAGTAATAGTCATCTCATCACTACCAGAAGTGACAGTGTGCTATGGTTTGATTTACATTTGAAGAAGCGCTGGCTGACTGTAGCATGGAAAAAGAATTGCAGGTGGGCCAAACTAGAAACAGGAAGGTCAATTACGAGATAACTGCACTGAGTTCATGGGAGATCTTAGTACTGGAGTGATAGTGGGGAAGAGTGAGAGACACAGTAAGGCTGAGTGTCATTTGGATTTAGATTTGATGGGGTGTGTTGATGGACTAAATGCAGGGAACATAGCTAGGCAGGAGGCATCCTCAACCCCACTTGTCTGAGCCATGGGACACACATGGCTTCCTCACTGAGAGAGTCAAACAGTGGTATGGGAGTGGGTAGTGGTGGAGATCAGGACTCTGCTTTTGGCAGTCAGAAACATCAAGCAGACAGTTGGGTA
>NW_007218851.1:0-4391 GCF_000164805.1 Carlito syrichta | reverse complement strand
AATACATATGAAGACCCTCCCCCCAAAAAATCTGCCCATCACTAGGTGATGCCATGGAGAATGAACAGGGATGGAGAAGCAGAGCTAATTTTACTGTGTGGTCAGAGAAGTTCCCTTTTTAAGGATGCCATATTTAAAACTAATTAACAACGAAGTTCACAAAAGGTGAGATTGTTGAGTCATGGAACTATATGATTAACTTGAAAATAAATCAGATTTGCATTTTGCAAATATTCTTTCCCAGTTTAGAGCTTGTTTTTTACATATCAATTTTGCATTTAAAGAGCAGAGATTTTAAATTTTGATGGAGCCTTGTTTTATGTCTAGAAAACACTGCCTAACAGATAGAGAACACTCAATACGTATTTATTAAATGAACAAGGAAGCCACTATTTCAAATCAACTCTTAGCACAGGTTTCTTCCATTATCATCTTTCCCATACAGGACATGATCTTGTTATATCATAGAAATATTTACCAAATACAAGATTATAGAAATGGTCTTACCTTTTTTAAAGTTTTGTTAGCATTTAAGTGTGAATCATTTTGTGATTTTTAAAAATATCATAGAAAGTATGTGTTAAAGCTTTTCTCTTTTTTTGGCATATGAATGTCTGATTGTCCCACACTATTTGTTGAATATTTTTTCAATTAATTCCTTTTATGTTTTTGTTGTAAATCAGTTGCCTATATATGTAAACACACAAACACCAAGCCAATCTTTTTTTGTATTTCTGCTTTTGACAATATCACAAATTCTTTATGACTGTGGCTTAGTGAATCTTGAAATACCATAGTGTGTCTTACACATTTTCCCCCCAAATTAGTGTTACTATTTTAATTTCTTTGATTTTTTCCATCAACATTTTAGGATCATCTTTTCATAACTACCAAAAGTTCTGCTGAAACTTTGATCACTATTGCTTTGAATCAGTCTATCAGACTGGTGAGAAGCGACATCTTAACTATACTGACTCTTCCAATCCATGAACACAATATGTTTCTATTTATTCAGTAGAGATAATGCACATACTTTGTGAAATTATTACCTAAGTTTCAGAATTTTTTTTGTGCAGCTCTAAGTGGTACTATGTTTTTATGTTTATTTTTAATTCCAATCTGTTCATTGATTATACATTCAAAAATATTGCTTTTTTGCATATTGGTTTTGTGCAATACAACTGTATAAGCTTGTTTGTAGATTCTCTGGTAAATTCTAACTAGCCCATTATGTTTTTTGAAAGTAAAAACAGTTTTGTTACTTACTCTCCAACCTATTTTACTTTTGTATATTTTCTTGCTTTATTGCACTAGTTAGGACCTCAAAACAATATTGAGTAGGAGTGAGGAGTGCAGATATTTAACACTTATTTGTGACACTTTTTTATTTTTATTAAGCTAAAAATGCTTTCTAATTCCACTTTTGTCTTCCTCTTTGATCCATGGGTTATTGATAATTGTATATTTAAATTTCTAAATGTCTGTGGACTTGTCAGATACATAATTTATCTGCATAATTTATCTCTGTCAGAGAAAACACTGTGCATGATTTCTGCCACTTTACATTTGTTATGGCTTGTTCTGTGACTCAGAATGTGGCCTAACTTGGAGGATGTTCCATGTGTCCTTGAAAATAATAAGCATCCTGTTGTTTGCAGTTGACTGTTTTATGATTGCCCACTGGGCCACATTGGGAGACGTTGTTGTCTGGGTCCTCTGCATCTTTGCTGGTGTTTCATTTACTATCAGTTTGACTGATGAGAGAGGAGTGGTGAGGACTAAGTAAAATTACAGACCTGTCTATTCTCCTTTAAGCTTTATTAGCTTTTGCTTGATGCATTTTAAAGCCATGTTGTCATCTGCAGACACACACACACACACACACAAATACACACACACACCCACATCTAATATTTTTATTCAGTTTTGGAGAATTAACCCCTTTTATCATAACGTAATGTTTCTCTTTATCTCTGATAATCTGTATTGTTCTGAAACCTAGATGGCCTGATGTTTATATGACCCCTTATGCCTTCTCCTCATTGATATTCACATGGTATATTGTTTCCACCTTATGTTATTATGCTTGTTGAACAACATGCAGTCATTCTACCTGTGTATATTTGAAATACAGTTCTCATAGGTGGCATATAGGTAAGTCTCACTTATTTATCAACTCTAATATTCTGAACAGTATTCTTTTTCTGTAAACTTTTTGATTATTTTATGAATCCATTTTCTAGCAGTTACTGGTTTATGATCCATATCTATTTTTAAAAAATTAACAGGTTACCCCATGGTTTACAATATGCATCTTTAATTCCTCACAGTATTATTTTAAAGGGGCATTTTACAGCTTTATATGTCTGCAAAAACACCTTAAAACAGTACTTTGTTAATGTCTTCTTTTCTACTTTTGTGCTAGTATCCTCTATTTGAAATGTATATACTATACATCTTCAAAATAGTTCTGCTATTAAGCTTTTGCAGTCAATTAACTTGGAAAGTGATTCAAATTTCAAGAAACATTCTTTCTTTTCCCTTATTTTCAGGTACAGTATGTCTTTCTCTATGTCTGGAGGCAGCCGAGTTTGCTGTCTTCTCCCAATGGCCCACAGATTTTTGTCAGTAGTGAAAATGACTGGAGAGGAGATATGTGCCTTTTTCCTACCAGTGAATGCACCAGGCTTCCAGGTCTGCATCATTGTTGGAGGCCCTATCTAGACTCCAACCCTGCCTGTTTCCCAGCCCTCTTCTGAGTTCCTGCTGAAGTTCATGGAGATCTTTGAGTAGGTGTGAACTCACCTCATTGATACCCATCAATAGCAATCCAATTCATGCTTATCTGAATTCTCCCTTGCTAGTATGGCACCTGAACTCTCTTTCTCCCATAATGTTGTAGGTGAACCAGCGATCAAGTATAATTTCCCCATGATAGAAAGAATGTCATTCTTTGCACTACAGGACTTGATTCCCTCTGAGCTCAGCTTTCTGATGTGTTCAAAAAAGTTATGATTCTGTCATTTATTTTGCTTTTTGTAATGGTTATGATGAGAATAGTGTTCTTACTTAAATTTTAGATCTAGGTAGTAGCATTACTCTCTATCATTTTTAAAATATATTTTTCTTGCTTAATTCCATATTTGTTCACTTACTGTGTCCATCTTTTCTTTTAAGTCTTTGAAGATATTTATAATAACACTTCTGTCTCCTATTTAATACTAGGGCAATTAGAAGTCTGTTTCTGTTAATTTTTTTAATTTTTGTTAATAAGTTGCATATTTTTGTTTCTTTAATATGTGTTTTTATTATTACATGCTGCAAATTGAATACTACATCTTAGCTATGATGTCAAGGTTTGTTATGGCAGACACTTAAATTATTAAAGGATTATGTTGACCAATCAAACTTAGTTGAATTCTGTTAGGACTGATCTATTTATGTCTTGTCCTTAGATGCAGACATATTTCTTAATCCAGGGCATGATTTTCACTGTTAAGGAGTGGTATCTACTGAATCAATAATGTTTTCAGTGTGGTCCATGGTTCTGGTGCATTTTGTCAGCTCAGTTCCATGAGGGACTCTCTTTCATGTCACCCAGTTTTGTGTGTGTGTATTTTTCACCTTTTTTTCAGGTAACTCCCACTTCTGCTCCACTCACAACTGCCATGCAGACTCTTCCTCATCAGTGCCCTGCCCTTTATATTCCAGCTTCTTCAACATCTAAAAGCATTATCTCTGCATCCTCCACTTGGAAAGACTCTGTGATCCACCTGGGCTTCATCTCCCTGTTCTATGGTTTAAAAGTGCCTTCAGTCAGAAATCTGGGGCAAAAATGAGACTCGCCTCAGGTGTATCACTCCTCTTGAGGATCATAATCCTGCATAGCTGTTAGTCAATATATGAAAAGTGTGGTCTCATAAAATGTGTCTCCTCATAACTGTTTATGAAGGACAGGAAAGTCCAGTAATAGTCATCTCATCACTACCAGAAATGACAGTGTGCTATGGTTTGATTTACATTTGAAGAAGCGCTGGCTGACTGTAGCATGGAAAAAGAATTGCAGGTGGGCCAAACTAGAAACAGGAAGGTCAATTACGAGATAACTGCACTGAGTTCATGGGAGATCTTAGTACTGGAGTGATAGTGGGGAAGAGTGAGAGACACAGTAAGGCTGAGTGTCATTTGGATTTAGATTTGATGGGGTGTGTTGATGGACTAAATGCAGGGAACATAGCTAGGCAGGAGGCATCCTCAACCCCACTTGTCTGAGCCATGGGACACACATGGCTTCCTCACTGAGAGAGTCAAACAGTGGTATGGGAGTGGGTAGTGGTGGAGATCAGGACTCTGCTTTTGGCAGTCAGAAACATCAAGCAGACAGTTGGGTA
>NW_007218850.1:0-4216 GCF_000164805.1 Carlito syrichta | reverse complement strand
TCTAGAAAACACTGCCTAGCAGATAGAGAACACTCAATACGTATTTATTAAATGAACAAGGAAGCCACTATTTCAAGTCAACTCTTAGCACAGGTTTCTTCCATTATCATCTTTCCCATACAGGACATGATCTTGCTATATCATAGAAATATTTACCAAATACAAGATTATAGAAATGGTCTTACCTTTTTTAAAGTTTTGTTAGCATTTAAGTGTGAATCATTTTGTGATTTTTAAAAATATCATAGAAAGTATGTGTTAAAGCTTTTCTCTTTTTTTGGCATATGAATGTCTGATTGTCCCACACTATTTGTTGAATATTTTTTCAATTAATTCCTTTTATGTTTTTGTTGTAAATCAGTTGCCTATATATGTAAACACACAAACACCAAGCCAATCTTTTTTTGTATTTCTGCTTTTGACAATATCACAAATTCTTTATGACTGTGGCTTAGTGAATCTTGAAATACCATAGTGTGTCTTACACATTTTCCCCCCAAATTAGTGTTACTATTTTAATTTCTTTGATTTTTTCCATCAACATTTTAGGATCATCTTTTCAATAACTACCAAAAAGTTCTGCTGAAACTTTGATCACTATTGCTTTGAATCAGTCTATCAGACTGGTGAGAAGCGACATCTTAACTATACTGACTCTTCCAATCCATGAACACAATATGTTTCTATTTATTCAGTAGAGATAATGCACATACTTTGTGAAATTATTACCTAAGTTTCAGAATTTTTTTTGTGCAGCTCTAAGTGGTACTATGTTTTTATGTTTATTTTTAATTCCAATCTGTTCATTGATTATACATTCAAAAATATTGCTTTTTTGCATATTGGTTTTGTGCAATACAACTGTATAAGCTTGTTTGTAGATTCTCTGGTAAATTCTAACTAGCCCATTATGTTTTTTGAAAGTAAAAACAGTTTTGTTACTTACTCTCCAACCTATTTTACTTTTGTATATTTTCTTGCTTTATTGCACTAGTTAGGACCTCAAAACAATATTGAGTAGGAGTGAGGAGTGCAGATATTTAACACTTATTTGTGACACTTTTTTATTTTTATTAAGCTAAAAATGCTTTCTAATTCCACTTTTGTCTTCCTCTTTGATCCATGGGTTATTGATAATTGTATATTTAAATTTCTAAATGTCTGTGGACTTGTCAGATACATAATTTATCTGCATAATTTATCTCTGTCAGAGAAAACACTGTGCATGATTTCTGCCACTTTACATTTGTTATGGCTTGTTCTGTGACTCAGAATGTGGCCTAACTTGGAGGATGTTCCATGTGTCCTTGAAAATAATAAGCATCCTGTTGTTTGCAGTTGACTGTTTTATGATTGCCCACTGGGCCACATTGGGAGACGTTGTTGTCTGGGTCCTCTGCATCTTTGCTGGTGTTTCATTTACTATCAGTTTGACTGATGAGAGAGGAGTGGTGAGGACTAAGTAAAATTACAGACCTGTCTATTCTCCTTTAAGCTTTATTAGCTTTTGCTTGATGCATTTTAAAGCCATGTTGTCATCTGCAGACACACACACACACACACACAAATACACACACACACCCACATCTAATATTTTTATTCAGTTTTGGAGAATTAACCCCTTTTATCATAACGTAATGTTTCTCTTTATCTCTGATAATCTGTATTGTTCTGAAACCTAGATGGCCTGATGTTTATATGACCCCTTATGCCTTCTCCTCATTGATATTCACATGGTATATTGTTTCCACCTTATGTTATTATGCTTGTTGAACAACATGCAGTCATTCTACCTGTGTATATTTGAAATACAGTTCTCATAGGTGGCATATAGGTAAGTCTCACTTATTTATCAACTCTAATATTCTGAACAGTATTCTTTTTCTGTAAACTTTTTGATTATTTTATGAATCCATTTTCTAGCAGTTACTGGTTTATGATCCATATCTATTTTTAAAAAATTAACAGGTTACCCCATGGTTTACAATATGCATCTTTAATTCCTCACAGTATTATTTTAAAGGGGCATTTTACAGCTTTATATGTCTGCAAAAACACCTTAAAACAGTACTTTGTTAATGTCTTCTTTTCTACTTTTGTGCTAGTATCCTCTATTTTAAATTGTATATACTATACATCTTCAAAATAGTTCTGCTATTAAGCTTTTGCAGTCAATTAACTTGGAAAGTGATTCAAATTTCAAGAAACATTCTTTCTTTTCCCTTATTTTCAGGTACAGTATGTCTTTCTCTATGTCTGGAGGCAGCCGAGTTTGCTGTCTTCTCCCAATGGCCCACAGATTTTTGTCAGTAGTGAAAATGACTGGAGAGGAGATATGTGCCTTTTTCCTACCAGTGAATGCACCAGGCTTCCAGGTCTGCATCATTGTTGGAGGCCCTATCTAGACTCCAACCCTGCCTGTTTCCCAGCCCTCTTCTGAGTTCCTGCTGAAGTTCATGGAGATCTTTGAGTAGGTGTGAACTCACCTCATTGATACCCATCAATAGCAATCCAATTCATGCTTATCTGAATTCTCCCTTGCTAGTATGGCACCTGAACTCTCTTTCTCCCATAATGTTGTAGGTGAACCAGCGATCAAGTATAATTTCCCCATGATAGAAAGAATGTCATTCTTTGCACTACAGGACTTGATTCCCTCTGAGCTCAGCTTTCTGATGTGTTCAAAAAAGTTATGATTCTGTCATTTATTTTGCTTTTTGTAATGGTTATGATGAGAATAGTGTTCTTACTTAAATTTTAGATCTAGGTAGTAGCATTACTCTCTATCATTTTTAAAATATATTTTTCTTGCTTAATTCCATATTTGTTCACTTACTGTGTCCATCTTTTCTTTTAAGTCTTTGAAGATATTTATAATAACACTTCTGTCTCCTATTTAATACTAGGGCAATTAGAAGTCTGTTTCTGTTAATTTTTTTAATTTTTGTTAATAAGTTGCATATTTTTGTTTCTTTAATATGTGTTTTTATTATTACATGCTGCAAATTGAATACTACATCTTAGCTATGATGTCAAGGTTTGTTATGGCAGACACTTAAATTATTAAAGGATTATGTTGACCAATCAAACTTAGTTGAATTCTGTTAGGACTGATCTATTTATGTCTTGTCCTTAGATGCAGACATAGTTCTTAATCCAGGGCATGATTTTCACTGTTAAGGAGTGGTATCTACTGAATCAATAATGTTTTCAGTGTGGTCCATGGTTCTGGTGCATTTTGTCAGCTCAGTTCCATGAGGGACTCTCTTTCATGTCACCCAGTTTTGTGTGTGTGTATTTTTCACCTTTTTTTCAGGTAACTCCCACTTCTGCTCCACTCACAACTGCCATGCAGACTCTTCCTCATCAGTGCCCTGCCCTTTATATTCCAGCTTCTTCAACATCTAAAAGCATTATCTCTGCATCCTCCACTTGGAAAGACTCTGTGATCCACCTGGGCTTCATCTCCCTGTTCTATGGTTTAAAAGTGCCTTCAGTCAGAAATCTGGGGCAAAAATGAGACTCGCCTCAGGTGTATCACTCCTCTTGAGGATCATAATCCTGCATAGCTGTTAGTCAATATATGAAAAGTGTGGTCTCATAAAATGTGTCTCCTCATAACTGCTTATGAAGGACAGGAAAGTCCAGTAATAGTCATCTCATCACTACCAGAAGTGACAGTGTGCTATGGTTTGATTTACATTTGAAGAAGCGCTGGCTGACTGTAGCATGGAAAAAGAATTGCAGGTGGGCCAAACTAGAAACAGGAAGGTCAATTACGAGATAACTGCACTGAGTTCATGGGAGATCTTAGTACTGGAGTGATAGTGGGGAAGAGTGAGAGACACAGTAAGGCTGAGTGTCATTTGGATTTAGATTTGATGGGGTGTGTTGATGGACTAAATGCAGGGAACATAGCTAGGCAGGAGGCATCCTCAACCCCACTTGTCTGAGCCATGGGACACACATGGCTTCCTCACTGAGAGAGTCAAACAGTGGTATGGGAGTGGGTAGTGGTGGAGATCAGGACTCTGCTTTTGGCAGTCAGAAAACATCAAGCAGACAGTTGGGTATACTCGCTCATTACTCACAGAATAAGGACGGGTGGATGGTACTCCAAGTTTTAGGCTAGAACATATCCACGTAGTTAAAGCACACACAGAGAAAGGCCAGCACAGAAGCCTGGAATGTCATGTTGATAGCACAGGACAGTCAG
>NW_007218849.1:0-436 GCF_000164805.1 Carlito syrichta | reverse complement strand
GAGATCTTAGTACTGGAGTGATAGTGGGGAAGAGTGAGAGACACAGTAAGGCTGAGTGTCATTTGGATTTAGATTTGATGGGGTGTGTTGATGGACTAAATGCAGGGAACATAGCTAGGCAGGAGGCATCCTCAACCCCACTTGTCTGAGCCATGGGACACACATGGCTTCCTCACTGAGAGAGTCAAACAGTGGTATGGGAGTGGGTAGTGGTGGAGATCAGGACTCTGCTTTTGGCAGTCAGAAACATCAAGCAGACAGTTGGGTATACTCGCTCATTACTCACAGAATAAGGACGGGTGGATGGTACTCCAAGTTTTAGGCTAGAACATATCCACGTAGTTAAAGCACACACAGAGAAAGGCCAGCACAGAAGCCTGGAATGTCATGTTGATAGCACAGGACAGTCAGGAGGAGGTGAGGAAAATGTAACAGG
>NW_007218848.1:0-5457 GCF_000164805.1 Carlito syrichta | reverse complement strand
TCTAGAAAACACTGCCTAGCAGATAGAGAACACTCAATACGTATTTATTAAATGAACAAGGAAGCCACTATTTCAAGTCAACTCTTAGCACAGGTTTCTTCCATTATCATCTTTCCCATACAGGACATGATCTTGCTATATCATAGAAATATTTACCAAATACAAGATTATAGAAATGGTCTTACCTTTTTTAAAGTTTTGTTAGCATTTAAGTGTGAATCATTTTGTGATTTTTAAAAATATCATAGAAAGTATGTGTTAAAGCTTTTCTCTTTTTTTGGCATATGAATGTCTGATTGTCCCACACTATTTGTTGAATATTTTTTCAATTAATTCCTTTTATGTTTTTGTTGTAAATCAGTTGCCTATATATGTAAACACACAAACACCAAGCCAATCTTTTTTTGTATTTCTGCTTTTGACAATATCACAAATTCTTTATGACTGTGGCTTAGTGAATCTTGAAATACCATAGTGTGTCTTACACATTTTCCCCCCAAATTAGTGTTACTATTTTAATTTCTTTGATTTTTTCCATCAACATTTTAGGATCATCTTTTCAATAACTACCAAAAAGTTCTGCTGAAACTTTGATCACTATTGCTTTGAATCAGTCTATCAGACTGGTGAGAAGCGACATCTTAACTATACTGACTCTTCCAATCCATGAACACAATATGTTTCTATTTATTCAGTAGAGATAATGCACATACTTTGTGAAATTATTACCTAAGTTTCAGAATTTTTTTTGTGCAGCTCTAAGTGGTACTATGTTTTTATGTTTATTTTTAATTCCAATCTGTTCATTGATTATACATTCAAAAATATTGCTTTTTTGCATATTGGTTTTGTGCAATACAACTGTATAAGCTTGTTTGTAGATTCTCTGGTAAATTCTAACTAGCCCAGTATGTTTTTTGAAAGTAAAAACAGTTTTGTTACTTACTCTCCAACCTATTTTACTTTTGTATATTTTCTTGCTTTATTGCACTAGTTAGGACCTCAAAACAATATTGAGTAGGAGTGAGGAGTGCAGATATTTAACACTTATTTGTGACACTTTTTTATTTTTATTAAGCTAAAAATGCTTTCTAATTCCACTTTTGTCTTCCTCTTTGATCCATGGGTTATTGATAATTGTATATTTAAATTTCTAAATGTCTGTGGACTTGTCAGATACATAATTTATCTGCATAATTTATCTCTGTCAGAGAAAACACTGTGCATGATTTCTGCCACTTTACATTTGTTATGGCTTGTTCTGTGACTCAGAATGTGGCCTAACTTGGAGGATGTTCCATGTGTCCTTGAAAATAATAAGCATCCTGTTGTTTGCAGTTGACTGTTTTATGATTGCCCACTGGGCCACATTGGGAGACGTTGTTGTCTGGGTCCTCTGCATCTTTGCTGGTGTTTCATTTACTATCAGTTTGACTGATGAGAGAGGAGTGGTGAGGACTAAGTAAATTTACAGACCTGTCTATTCTCCTTTAAGCTTTATTAGCTTTTGCTTGATGCATTTTAAAGCCATGTTGTCATCTGCAGACACACACACACACACACACAAATACACACACACACCCACATCTAATATTTTTATTCAGTTTTGGAGAATTAACCCCTTTTATCATAACGTAATGTTTCTCTTTATCTCTGATAATCTGTATTGTTCTGAAACCTAGATGGCCTGATGTTTATATGACCCCTTATGCCTTCTCCTCATTGATATTCACATGGTATATTGTTTCCACCTTATGTTATTATGCTTGTTGAACAACATGCAGTCATTCTACCTGTGTATATTTGAAATACAGTTCTCATAGGTGGCATATAGGTAAGTCTCACTTATTTATCAACTCTAATATTCTGAACAGTATTCTTTTTCTGTAAACTTTTTGATTATTTTATGAATCCATTTTCTAGCAGTTACTGGTTTATGATCCATATCTATTTTTAAAAAATTAACAGGTTACCCCATGGTTTACAATATGCATCTTTAATTCCTCACAGTATTATTTTAAAGGGGCATTTTACAGCTTTATATGTCTGCAAAAACACCTTAAAACAGTACTTTGTTAATGTCTTCTTTTCTACTTTTGTGCTAGTATCCTCTATTTTAAATTGTATATACTATACATCTTCAAAATAGTTCTGCTATTAAGCTTTTGCAGTCAATTAACTTGGAAAGTGATTCAAATTTCAAGAAACATTCTTTCTTTTCCCTTATTTTCAGGTACAGTATGTCTTTCTCTATGTCTGGAGGCAGCCGAGTTTGCTGTCTTCTCCCAATGGCCCACAGATTTTTGTCAGTAGTGAAAATGACTGGAGAGGAGATATGTGCCTTTTTCCTACCAGTGAATGCACCAGGCTTCCAGGTCTGCATCATTGTTGGAGGCCCTATCTAGACTCCAACCCTGCCTGTTTCCCAGCCCTCTTCTGAGTTCCTGCTGAAGTTCATGGAGATCTTTGAGTAGGTGTGAACTCACCTCATTGATACCCATCAATAGCAATCCAATTCATGCTTATCTGAATTCTCCCTTACTAGTATGGCACCTGAACTCTCTTTCTCCCATAATGTTGTAGGTGAACCAGCGATCAAGTATAATTTCCCCATGATAGAAAGAATGTCATTCTTTGCACTACAGGACTTGATTCCCTCTGAGCTCAGCTTTCTGATGTGTTCAAAAAAGTTATGATTCTGTCATTTATTTTGCTTTTTGTAATGGTTATGATGAGAATAGTGTTCTTACTTAAATTTTAGATCTAGGTAGTAGCATTACTCTCTATCATTTTTAAAATATATTTTTCTTGCTTAATTCCATATTTGTTCACTTACTGTGTCCATCTTTTCTTTTAAGTCTTTGAAGATATTTATAATAACACTTCTGTCTCCTATTTAATACTAGGGCAATTAGAAGTCTGTTTCTGTTAATTTTTTTAATTTTTGTTAATAAGTTGCATATTTTTGTTTCTTTAATATGTGTTTTTATTATTACATGCTGCAAATTGAATACTACATCTTAGCTATGATGTCAAGGTTTGTTATGGCAGACACTTAAATTATTAAAGGATTATGTTGACCAATCAAACTTAGTTGAATTCTGTTAGGACTGATCTATTTATGTCTTGTCCTTAGATGCAGACATAGTTCTTAATCCAGGGCATGATTTTCACTGTTAAGGAGTGGTATCTACTGAATCAATAATGTTTTCAGTGTGGTCCATGGTTCTGGTGCATTTTGTCAGCTCAGTTCCATGAGGGACTCTCTTTCATGTCACCCAGTTTTGTGTGTGTGTATTTTTCACCTTTTTTTCAGGTAACTCCCACTTCTGCTCCACTCACAACTGCCATGCAGACTCTTCCTCATCAGTGCCCTGCCCTTTATATTCCAGCTTCTTCAACATCTAAAAGCATTATCTCTGCATCCTCCACTTGGAAAGACTCTGTGATCCACCTGGGCTTCATCTCCCTGTTCTATGGTTTAAAAGTGCCTTCAGTCAGAAATCTGGGGCAAAAATGAGACTCGCCTCAGGTGTATCACTCCTCTTGAGGATCATAATCCTGCATAGCTGTTAGTCAATATATGAAAAGTGTGGTCTCATAAAATGTGTCTCCTCATAACTGCTTATGAAGGACAGGAAAGTCCAGTAATAGTCATCTCATCACTACCAGAAGTGACAGTGTGCTATGGTTTGATTTACATTTGAAGAAGCGCTGGCTGACTGTAGCATGGAAAAAGAATTGCAGGTGGGCCAAACTAGAAACAGGAAGGTCAATTACGAGATAACTGCACTGAGTTCATGGGAGATCTTAGTACTGGAGTGATAGTGGGGAAGAGTGAGAGACACAGTAAGGCTGAGTGTCATTTGGATT
Source organism: Carlito syrichta (assembly GCF_000164805.1). Taxonomy (NCBI): domain Eukaryota; kingdom Metazoa; phylum Chordata; class Mammalia; order Primates; family Tarsiidae; genus Carlito; species Carlito syrichta. The sequence goes on along the minus strand of NW_007218848.1, from coordinate 1,584 downwards.
TAGATTTGATGGGGTGTGTTGATGGACTAAATGCAGGGAACATAGCTAGGCAGGAGGCATCCTCAACCCCACTTGTCTGAGCCATGGGACACACATGGCTTCCTCACTGAGAGAGTCAAACAGTGGTATGGGAGTGGGTAGTGGTGGAGATCAGGACTCTGCTTTTGGCAGTCAGAAACATCAAGCAGACAGTTGGGTATACTCGCTCATTACTCACAGAATAAGGACGGGTGGATGGTACTCCAAGTTTTAGGCTAGAACATATCCACGTAGTTAAAGCACACACAGAGAAAGGCCAGCACAGAAGCCTGGAATGTCATGTTGATAGCACAGGACAGTCAGGAGGAGGTGAGGAAAATGTAACAGGAGGGGTGTTGATAAAGCTCCGGAAGGAGGGAAGGATCCAGTTTCACCTGTGAGGGATTTGGAGAAGTGAAGCAAACAAAACTAAAAGCATCCACTTCATTTGCAGCAGAGTGACCACTGACCCACCCAGGTTAGATGTGGTGTCCTTTCTGAGGCCTTTCTGGAGTGAACTGAGAGAGAATGGGGTATGAAGAAAAGACTTTGATGACAACAGAAAGCTCTTCCTAGGAGCTCTGCCATGGAGGAATTCAAGGCAACATGGAGGACTCGATGAGCCATGAGTGTCTTTGGTTGTTTCTACCCGCTTCCTTATTTCAGCTGAACGCCACAACCCAAGGCTGAAAGTCAAGGGCTGGACACTCATCCCAGCATCTTGACTGCCCCAGAGACAGAAGCCTTACTGTTGATCTTGGAAACAGAATTTAATAGAAATAAACTGGATTGACACTGGAGTGAGTATATGCAGAGTCTTTAAATGCTGCTAAAAATATAAGCCAAGTTACTATAATGAAATCCTTGGCAAAAATCTGAGATCATTAATTCCTCCTCGCTATATTTTTGCTTCTATTTTTTGTAACCTTTAGGCTGCTATAACAAACTACCTTAAACTGGGTGGTTTAGAAACAACAGACATACATTTCCAACAGTTCTGAAGGCCAAGAAGTCTGAGACTGCAGTGCTATCATCTTCAGGTTCTGGCTTGTGGCTCTTTCCTGGCTGCAGAAGGCACTTCTTGCCATGTCTTCCAATGGTGGGAGGAGGCTAAGGAGTTTCCAGTGGGCTTCTTTAGTAGGGCACTAATCCCATGGACCCAAGCACCTTCCCAAATCCCCACTTCTTGATCCCATTGCTTGGGGATTCAAATTTCAACATACAAAATTGAGGAGACACAAACACTCTGATCGCAGCACCTGGAGTCCTTGGAAGGGCCATTTCAGTTTCTGCATGCCTTCCAAGGTTTAATCGCTTGCTATCCATTCACCACCCAACTCCTCTTTATAGTGATATTGATAATAATATGAAGAAAGCCAATAACAGTTTTGCTTTATGTGCTTTGCCAGATGCTTTTCAAGCCTCATCTTATTTTTTTCTTATGGTGATATGATTTACAAACAATACATCATCATCCCTGCTTCACAGAAAAAGAAAAAGACAGAGATTACGTCAGTAGGAAATAGAACTGGAGGTTAAGCTTAGCTCTGTTTCTAAAGTGATCAA
>NW_007218847.1:0-905 GCF_000164805.1 Carlito syrichta | reverse complement strand
AATCTGAGATCATTAATTCCTCCTCGCTATATTTTTGCTTCTATTTTTTGTAACCTTTAGGCTGCTATAACAAACTACCTTAAACTGGGTGGTTTAGAAACAACAGACATACATTTCCAACAGTTCTGGAGGCCAAGAAGTCTGAGACTGCAGTGCTATCATCTTCAGGTTCTGGCTCGTGGCTCTTTCCTGGCTGCAGAAGGCACTTCTTGCCATGTCTTCCAATGGTGGGAGGAGGCTAAGGAGTTTCCAGTGGGCTTCTTTAGTAGGGCACTAATCCCATGGACCCAAGCACCTTCCCAAATCCCCACTTCTTGATCCCATTGCTTGGGGATTCAAATTTCAACATACAAAATTGAGGAGACACAAACACTCTGATCGCAGCACCTGGAGTCCTTGGAAGGGCCATTTCAGTTTCTGCATGCCTTCCAAGGTTTAATCGCTTGCTATCCATTCACCACCCAACTCCTCTTTATAGTGATATTGATAATAATATGAAGAAAGCCAATAACAGTTTTGCTTTATGTGCTTTGTCAGATGCTTTTCAAGCCTCATCTTATTTTTTTCTTATGGTGATATGATTTACAAACAATACATCATCATCCCTGCTTCACAGAAAAAGAAAAAGACAGAGATTACGTCAGTAGGAAATAGAACTGGAGGTTAAGCTTAGCTCTGTTTCTAAAGTGATCAACTTTTTAATAAATAATACTCCAAAAGTTAGTTGCTGCTGGGTATCCCTGATATATTTTTAAAATATCTGAACAAAAATATCATTTGAATAATTGTTGCCATTATTTCACTGAATTATACTTACCCTTCATTTATTTTTACAAAACTCAGAATTATTTCATTTCTGGCTTGTCAGAAAAATATGATCCTCTTGTCATAATCCATCTATCTCT
>NW_007218846.1:0-658 GCF_000164805.1 Carlito syrichta | reverse complement strand
TTAATCGCTTGCTATCCATTCACCACCCAACTCCTCTTTATAGTGATATTGATAATAATATGAAGAAAGCCAATAACAGTTTTGCTTTATGTGCTTTGTCAGATGCTTTTCAAGCCTCATCTTATTTTTTTCTTATGGTGATATGATTTACAAACAATACATCATCATCCCTGCTTCACAGAAAAAGAAAAAGACAGAGATTACGTCAGTAGGAAATAGAACTGGAGGTTAAGCTTAGCTCTGTTTCTAAAGTGATCAACTTTTTAATAAATAATACTCCAAAAGTTAGTTGCTGCTGGGTATCCCTGAGATATTTTTAAAATATCTGAACAAAAATATCATTTGAATAATTGTTGCCATTATTTCACTGAATTATACTTACCCTTCATTTATTTTTACAAAACTCAGAATTATTTCATTTCTGGCTTGTCAGAAAAATATGATCCTCTTGTCATAATCCATCTATCTCTTAGCAAATCATCACAGATGGAGTGAAAGCCCATTATCAGCCAGGCGTGAGCTTGGTGCTGGCTATGATGCCTGCTGGCTAGTGACATTCCACGGGTTGGTCAGCCTGGAGTCTCAGTTTCATCATCTGTGATATGAAGTGAAGACCACTGGGCTTTTGCCTTTGTAGCAAGGATAAAGTGAAGTAGCA
>NW_007218845.1:0-775 GCF_000164805.1 Carlito syrichta | reverse complement strand
GCTTCACAGAAAAAGAAAAAGACAGAGATTACGTCAGTAGGAAATAGAACTGGAGGGTAAGCTTAGCTCTGTTTCTAAAGTGATCAACTTTTTAATAAATAATACTCCAAAAGTTAGTTGCTGCTGGGTATCCCTGAGATATTTTTAAAATATCTGAACAAAAATATCATTTGAATAATTGTTGCCATTATTTCACTGAATTATACTTACCCTTCATTTATTTTTACAAAACTCAGAATTATTTCATTTCTGGCTTGTCAGAAAAATATGATCCTCTTGTCATAATCCATCTATCTCTTAGCAAATCATCACAGATGGAGTGAAAGCCCATTATCAGCCAGGCGTGAGCTTGGTGCTGGCTATGATGCCTGCTGGCTAGTGACATTCCACGGGTTGGTCAGCCTGGAGTCTCAGTTTCATCATCTGTGATATGAAGTGAAGACCACTGGGCTTTTGCCTTTGTAGCAAGGATAAAGTGAAGTAGCATTTCGCTTGTGCTGGCCTGTTCCTGGCGCAGGGAGCCCACCTGCCACATCCTGTTCTGCATCTTCCTTCTGAGTTCGTGCTCTGATCGGGTCATGCACTTGGCTCTCTGGGCTCCATTCCTGAGACAGCATCTCATACTGTTTTGTGAGTCCATGAGCTTTCCCTGCTCAAGTCGCTCTTTCTCTTTGGCTGCCTGCCTCTGATGTCACAAAGGCTCTGGGTCCTCTGGTCCTCTCAGCCATCCCAACACAGACCTGCCACCTAGCTGCCCTGTAGCGGGGGTCCCAGC
>NW_007218844.1:0-1064 GCF_000164805.1 Carlito syrichta | reverse complement strand
AAAGTGATCAACTTTTTAATAAATAATACTCCAAAAGTTAGTTGCTGCTGGGTATCCCTGATATATTTTTAAAATATCTGAACAAAAATATCATTTGAATAATTGTTGCCATTATTTCACTGAATTATACTTACCCTTCATTTATTTTTACAAAACTCAGAATTATTTCATTTCTGGCTTGTCAGAAAAATATGATCCTCTTGTCATAATCCATCTATCTCTTAGCAAATCATCACAGATGGAGTGAAAGCCCATTATCAGCCAGGCGTGAGCTTGGTGCTGGCTATGATGCCTGCTGGCTAGTGACATTCCACGGGTTGGTCAGCCTGGAGTCTCAGTTTCATCATCTGTGATATGAAGTGAAGACCACTGGGCTTTTGCCTTTGTAGCAAGGATAAAGTGAAGTAGCATTTCGCTTGTGCTGGCCTGTTCCTGGCGCAGGGAGCCCACCTGCCACATCCTGTTCTGCGTCTTCCTTCTGAGTTCGTGCTCTGATCGGGTCATGCACTTGGCTCTCTGGGCTCCATTCCTGAGACAGCATCTCATACTGTTTTGTGAGTCCATGAGCTTTCCCTGCTCAAGTCGCTCTTTCTCTTTGGCTGCCTGCCTCTGATGTCACAAAGGCTCTGGGTCCTCTGGTCCTCTCAGCCATCCCAACACAGACCTGCCACCTAGCTGCCCTGTAGCGGGGGTCCCAGCAGGCTCTGGCAAAATCAGGAACCCCCTCAGCCTCATTCCATAATCACCTCACAGCCTTGAGGTCGTGAAGTTTCTTCCCTTTTAAAAATAATTTGGGAGTCATTATGTATCATGTTTCTTTAAATATAAACAGAGAACAGTGGTGTTGATGAAGAAAATGGTCCAGGGCAAGCATTTTCTTCTATGAACCCCTGGGAGTCACATGGATTTTAGGGCAATGATACTGTGACCAGGATGCCTCATGTGATGCCTTGAAAGGGTCTGGGCAGGCAGCCTAGAATCAGACACGTTAATGTCTGTGGGAAAATATGCAGACATTTGCACTAAGTGGGAAGGGGCTTTCATAAGTAGCTTCATGTTGGCTC
>NW_007218843.1:0-805 GCF_000164805.1 Carlito syrichta | reverse complement strand
TGTTTCTTTAAATATAAACAGAGAACAGTGGTGTTGATGAAGAAAATGGTCCAGGGCAAGCATTTTCTTCTATGAACCCCTGGGAGTCACATGGATTTTAGGGCAATGATACTGTGACCAGGATGCCTCATGTGATGCCTTGAAAGGGTCTGGGCAGGCAGCCTAGAATCAGACACGTTAATGTCTGTGGGAAAATATGCAGACATTTGCACTAAGTGGGAAGGGGCTTTCATAAGTAGCTTCATGTTGGCTCAGCACATGGGTGTTCCTGATCAATTGCAGTAAAGCTTCAGTTGTCAAAGATGATTGGATTTGGGAATTAGAGATAAGTGACCATGGGCCTATGGCAACTCACTTTCATAGATACTAATACAATAAATTACTGTTAGATTACCATTGACATTTGCCCAAGAGCACAGAAAAACACACAAAAGAGAAGTTAAACAATGATTAAGTTGAAGTAGCTAAGGGGGAATATTCATGAGCCTGTTACATCCATGTGCTGTGCACTTCTACCCATTCAAAAAGTAACACATATGTAACGTGTATGACATGCCTGTTCCTCTTATTTAAAACTTAGTATCCAACAGTAAGGTCATTGGATTGGATCAACATTAAACTTTGCCAAATAACTAAATCATAGGCTAATAGACCTCACACAGTAAAACTTAACCATTGAGTAATTATATTATTTTTCCGAAAACAACAACAAAACAATTTTAAACAGTTTCTCAATACCTTACTAAGGAAAAACATTTGCTGAACTACAACGAACTATCATCACCTTCTGAAAAAAGAGTGATTC
>NW_007218842.1:0-3359 GCF_000164805.1 Carlito syrichta | reverse complement strand
AAAAAGAGTGATTCACAGTGTAGGACAAATGAGAATCAGGCTTTAACCATGGTCAGGCCTCATTAAACATGTGATACATTCCTGATGTTACCTGACACCCTTTTCTGTGTTTACTATCCAGGTCAAGACTGCTATTTGTCTTGGCCTGGGTTGGGACCACACGATCTACTTGATGAGTAGCCTCAACCAGCAGTAACCAAAGAATTCAAAAGCAGGAAGGGAGGAAACTGATGCCCTGTACACATAATCAAGCATGCTCAGTGTCTGTTCGCTAATGAAACTTCATTGCCAAGTCAATCTCATGCTGAGCTTTCACCTGCAAAGCCATCTTTTCCTAAATCTGTTTAATCTTCAATTAATCATTAGGAGTGAATTTGTAGACTCAAGGCTCAGTCCACTCACACTGTTATTGCCTACAAAATGCCTGTTTCAAATGATTCTATTGATGGCATTCCACTGGTTATTAATTAATTTAAAAATTCTTAAAATTAAAGGAAACATTCCATGACCTTTGCCCATGTGGCCACTAAACCAAATACTCAGAAGTTTAAAAAGTATTATTGTTGCAAAATGCACACACATATACACACAGAAAAGCCTATCAACCAGTGAGTCCTGGCTTCTTCCTATCAATTTTGAATATGAAATTTCCTGCACTCTTCTGCATATCAACTCGGATGTTCTAGAAAACACTTTAAACAGTATTTTGGGAAGAATCAGATTCCCCAGTGAATTTAAACTTCTGAAATTCTACAAAACAACTAAACAATTTAATTGTGATTTAAAAATCTAGTGACCTTTCAAAACTGAATTGTCAATGTGTGAAATGCATTTGTCAAGTTAATGTAAAATTGTGATACCAAGGGCTTCCATTAGGAGATTATATTTCATTTTGTCCTTCCAAAAATTTATTTTAAATTATTTCTTCACAAAGTGATCCCTTCTGAGTCTTCAAGAATTGTTCCCTTACAATCAAGTTATAATAATATTTTTTCAGTTGAAGTCTCAGGTTGACTCTGTCTCGATGACAGATAACAGAATATTCTTCCCTTGTCGGTAAGGTTAAAAGGAAGCTCATTATGGAAAAAATAAAACCTATATCCTCATCTCTGTTAATGAACTATGTTTAGACACGGATTTCTCTATTGTATTTACTCACTCATTTATGTGTCTGTGGCTTTCAAGTGCATTTTTTTATGATATAAATGCAAGCCAATCTTTCACATTTCCTGAAACCTGCTAGAAATCAAAGTCCAAGACAGAACAACCTCCCAAGCTTCAGGTTAGTGTGGGAAATAAGGTAATAGACTCCCAGATGGACTTTTCCTTCCTCAGAGGCCATGGCAGTTGAAGGATATCTCAACAGAATCCTGTCCAGAACTTGAAGGAGAGGGAGACACCTGCCTTGTGTTCAATTTCCACCAGGCTGAGCCAGACGCATCTCTTCTGACTTCAGATATGTGTTGCAATTGTTTCAGAGTCTCTGCAAACTCATGACTTTTGAGACCAGAAACAGCATCCTGTACTAAAGCCTAGACTTATAAAGGTTATGTGAAATGATACCACAATTAGTATTGAATTCCACACAGACGAATGGAAGCCAATGCTAGTGAAGAAGGTGAGAACTGTTAGAAAGGTCATCACATCATCGCCGTCATCATCATAATGATAACAGATATGAATAACGACCGTAGCATGCAACATCTTATGATGTCCTGGAACCCCTGACAGTGGCTTCTCTTTATGTTATGTGTACATGTTTGCCAAGCCCGGTCACCTTTAACTATGACACAAGATACCTAAGGGTTACTTCAGCAAAACAGGTGTGGGGGTGGAGGTGTGCCTGTGTGCCCATGTTCTGAGGTAGAGGGGATCCCTGGTATCCAAGCATGGCTGGACCCCGGGAACTGAGAGGAGTCCTGACAGAGAGGTGAGGAGGCATGTCTGAAGCAGCCGCCCCATCCTGGGAAGGGCCTGGGTTTCTGCAAACAGCACTGGAAAGACCTGGGTCGCAGAGTGCTTTGGGGCAAGGGAACGCTCTGGCTCACCGTGGTGTGTTGGGGCAGGAATGTGAGCAGGTGGCTGCTGGGACAAATGTGAGACCCAGTCACGAAGGTGAGGAATGCTTGGAGGAGAGAGAAGCCACGATATCATTCGAGTGTCAAGACTGATTAACAGTGTGTTTTCTGTTCTGTGATGTTGTCTCTCTTCTTGTAGCTGAAGGTAGACTATGAGAATAAATAATAAAGATGGCATGCTGTGACTGGGTCAATATTGCTTGATGCACAGCTCATTGGTGGATGTTGGAGGTATTTCTTTTGTGAAATCCATGCTGCTTAGAAGGTTCAAGCACAGAGTCCTAGGGTCTCTCAGATTCAGGACTCATGTCGGCTCACTTCATCTGTAAAACAGGATGTGCTTTTCCATCCTTGTGTGCTTTGTTCTGTTTTTTTCGGTTCTCTCTAGAAGTCTGTAGGGTCCGAAATCATATGTGTTTAGCCCTTTTTCTTTTACCTTTCTGTTTCCTATTATCACTATTAGCTGGATTTTATTCCATTGAAATGCCTTTGAACCCATGTCTTAGAGGACGTTGCCACCCTCCTATTATTTGGAGCACTCCTCTTCAGACTTGCATGACAGCTGACACCCAAGTTGCCTTCCAGTGGAATCCTTCCTTATTTCTTCTATTTCTATGTGTAATATTTTTCTCTTTATTGGTTTTGTTAACCTGCAACATTGCATTGTTTTATTTTACAGAAAGGAAACACGTGCTCATATTCAGAGCTCTTTTATGGCTTTGTCTTTTGAACTTGATTTATAGATTGACATGACAAAAACTTCCAGGAGAGAAACCATACTTCTTACATCTTTTTTCTTTTTGAAAATTGTTTTATTTTATTTATTTAAAAATTTTTATTTTAAAGAAGTGGGGTACAATTTAGGAGTAGGTATGCAAATGGTCATTGTACAGGTTAAGTTTGGACCTCCCTTTGGCCCCCACGTCACCTGGTTTGAGATCTTTCTTACATCTTTTAAGGTCAAACTCTTCCATAGTTGGGAATTTGTACTTACCTAGGGAACATCTTATTGCTTTTTATTTTGTGTTATTTGAAAAAATTCTTTCATTTTATATTTCTACCCCAGGAAGATTTTAGGATACATTAATTTCAATATTCTTTAAAATTAAAATGATTAAGTCTAGGCTTATTAATTATCTATTACCATATATGCATTCTGGAGCAAAGCCACCCAAAACTCAGGTGATTTTTCTGGAGCAAAACCACCCAAAACTCAGGAAAAATCACTCAGTTCCATGGTCCGTGGTCCTCCTGGGATCTGTAAGCCTTTCTGAGCAGGTT
>NW_007218841.1:0-3215 GCF_000164805.1 Carlito syrichta | reverse complement strand
CCTGGGTTGGGACCACACGATCTACTTGATGAGTAGCCTCAACCAGCAGTAACCAAAGAATTCAAAAGCAGGAAGGGAGGAAACTGATGCCCTGTACACATAATCAAGCATGCTCAGTGTCTGTTCGCTAATGAAACTTCATTGCCAAGTCAATCTCATGCTGAGCTTTCACCTGCAAAGCCATCTTTTCCTAAATCTGTTTAATCTTCAATTAATCATTAGGAGTGAATTTGTAGACTCAAGGCTCAGTCCACTCACACTGTTATTGCCTACAAAATGCCTGTTTCAAATGATTCTATTGATGGCATTCCACTGGTTATTAATTAATTTAAAAATTCTTAAAATTAAAGGAAACATTCCATGACCTTTGCCCATGTGGCCACTAAACCAAATACTCAGAAGTTTAAAAAGTATTATTGTTGCAAAATGCACACACATATACACACAGAAAAGCCTATCAACCAGTGAGTCCTGGCTTCTTCCTATCAATTTTGAATATGAAATTTCCTGCACTCTTCTGCATATCAACTCGGATGTTCTAGAAAACACTTTAAACAGTATTTTGGGAAGAATCAGATTCCCCAGTGAATTTAAACTTCTGAAATTCTACAAAACAACTAAACAATTTAATTGTGATTTAAAAATCTAGTGACCTTTCAAAACTGAATTGTCAATGTGTGAAATGCATTTGTCAAGTTAATGTAAAATTGTGATACCAAGGGCTTCCATTAGGAGATTATATTTCATTTTGTCCTTCCAAAAATTTATTTTAAATTATTTCTTCACAAAGTGATCCCTTCTGAGTCTTCAAGAATTGTTCCCTTACAATCAAGTTATAATAATATTTTTTCAGTTGAAGTCTCAGGTTGACTCTGTCTCGATGACAGATAACAGAATATTCTTCCCTTGTCGGTAAGGTTAAAAGGAAGCTCATTATGGAAAAAATAAAACCTATATCCTCATCTCTGTTAATGAACTATGTTTAGACACGGATTTCTCTATTGTATTTACTCACTCATTTATGTGTCTGTGGCTTTCAAGTGCATTTTTTTATGATATAAATGCAAGCCAATCTTTCACATTTCCTGAAACCTGCTAGAAATCAAAGTCCAAGACAGAACAACCTCCCAAGCTTCAGGTTAGTGTGGGAAATAAGGTAATAGACTCCCAGATGGACTTTTCCTTCCTCAGAGGCCATGGCAGTTGAAGGATATCTCAACAGAATCCTGTCCAGAACTTGAAGGAGAGGGAGACACCTGCCTTGTGTTCAATTTCCACCAGGCTGAGCCAGACGCATCTCTTCTGACTTCAGATATGTGTTGCAATTGTTTCAGAGTCTCTGCAAACTCATGACTTTTGAGACCAGAAACAGCATCCTGTACTAAAGCCTAGACTTATAAAGGTTATGTGAAATGATACCACAATTAGTATTGAATTCCACACAGACGAATGGAAGCCAATGCTAGTGAAGAAGGTGAGAACTGTTAGAAAGGTCATCACATCATCGCCGTCATCATCATAATGATAACAGATATGAATAACGACCGTAGCATGCAACATCTTATGATGTCCTGGAACCCCTGACAGTGGCTTCTCTTTATGTTATGTGTACATGTTTGCCAAGCCCGGTCACCTTTAACTATGACACAAGATACCTAAGGGTTACTTCAGCAAAACAGGTGTGGGGGTGGAGGTGTGCCTGTGTGCCCATGTTCTGAGGTAGAGGGGATCCCTGGTATCCAAGCATGGCTGGACCCCGGGAACTGAGAGGAGTCCTGACAGAGAGGTGAGGAGGCATGTCTGAAGCAGCCGCCCCATCCTGGGAAGGGCCTGGGTTTCTGCAAACAGCACTGGAAAGACCTGGGTCGCAGAGTGCTTTGGGGCAAGGGAACGCTCTGGCTCACCGTGGTGTGTTGGGGCAGGAATGTGAGCAGGTGGCTGCTGGGACAAATGTGAGACCCAGTCACGAAGGTGAGGAATGCTTGGAGGAGAGAGAAGCCACGATATCATTCGAGTGTCAAGACTGATTAACAGTGTGTTTTCTGTTCTGTGATGTTGTCTCTCTTCTTGTAGCTGAAGGTAGACTATGAGAATAAATAATAAAGATGGCATGCTGTGACTGGGTCAATATTGCTTGATGCACAGCTCATTGGTGGATGTTGGAGGTATTTCTTTTGTGAAATCCATGCTGCTTAGAAGGTTCAAGCACAGAGTCCTAGGGTCTCTCAGATTCAGGACTCATGTCGGCTCACTTCATCTGTAAAACAGGATGTGCTTTTCCATCCTTGTGTGCTTTGTTCTGTTTTTTTCGGTTCTCTCTAGAAGTCTGTAGGGTCCGAAATCATATGTGTTTAGCCCTTTTTCTTTTACCTTTCTGTTTCCTATTATCACTATTAGCTGGATTTTATTCCATTGAAATGCCTTTGAACCCATGTCTTAGAGGACGTTGCCACCCTCCTATTATTTGGAGCACTCCTCTTCAGACTTGCATGACAGCTGACACCCAAGTTGCCTTCCAGTGGAATCCTTCCTTATTTCTTCTATTTCTATGTGTAATATTTTTCTCTTTATTGGTTTTGTTAACCTGCAACATTGCATTGTTTTATTTTACAGAAAGGAAACACGTGCTCATATTCAGAGCTCTTTTATGGCTTTGTCTTTTGAACTTGATTTATAGATTGACATGACAAAAACTTCCAGGAGAGAAACCATACTTCTTACATCTTTTTTCTTTTTGAAAATTGTTTTATTTTATTTATTTAAAAATTTTTATTTTAAAGAAGTGGGGTACAATTTAGGAGTAGGTATGCAAATGGTCATTGTACAGGTTAAGTTTGGACCTCCCTTTGGCCCCCACGTCACCTGGTTTGAGATCTTTCTTACATCTTTTAAGGTCAAACTCTTCCATAGTTGGGAATTTGTACTTACCTAGGGAACATCTTATTGCTTTTTATTTTGTGTTATTTGAAAAAATTCTTTCATTTTATATTTCTACCCCAGGAAGATTTTAGGATACATTAATTTCAATATTCTTTAAAATTAAAATGATTAAGTCTAGGCTTATTAATTATCTATTACCATATATGCATTCTGGAGCAAAGCCACCCAAAACTCAGGTGATTTTTCTGGAGCAAAACCACCCAAAACTCAGGAAAAATCACTCAGTTCCATGGTCCGTGGTCCTCCTGGGATCTGTAAGCCTTTCTGAGCAGGTT
>NW_007218840.1:0-10737 GCF_000164805.1 Carlito syrichta | reverse complement strand
AGGGTCTGGGCAGGCAGCCTAGAATCAGACATGTTAATGTCTGTGGGAAAATATGCAGACATTTGCACTAAGTGGGAAGGGGCTTTCATAAGTAGCTTCATGTTGGCTCAGCACATGGGTGTTCCTGATCAATTGCAGTAAAGCTTCAGTTGTCAAAGATGATTGGATTTGGGAATTAGAGATAAGTGACCATGGGCCTATGGCAACTCACTTTCATAGATACTAATACAATAAATTACTGTTAGATTACCATTGACATTTGCCCAAGAGCACAGAAAAACACACAAAAGAGAAGTTAAACAATGATTAAGTTGAAGTAGCTAAGGGGGAATATTCATGAGCCTGTTACATCCATGTGCTGTGCACTTCTACCCATTCAAAAAGTAACACATATGTAACGTGTATGACATGCCTGTTCCTCTTATTTAAAACTTAGTATCCAACAGTAAGGTCATTGGATTGGATCAACATTAAACTTTGCCAAATAACTAAATCATAGGCTAATAGACCTCACACAGTAAAACTTAACCATTGAGTAATTATATTATTTTTCCGAAAACAACAACAAAACAATTTTAAACAGTTTCTCAATACCTTACTAAGGAAAAACATTTGCTGAACTACAACGAACTATCATCACCTTCTGAAAAAAGAGTGATTCACAGTGTACGACAAATGAGAATCACGCTTTAACCATGGTCAGGCCTCATTAACATGTGATACATTCCTGATGTTACCTGACACCCTTTTTCTGTGTTTACTATCCAGGTCAAGACTGCTATTTGTCTTGGCCTGGGTTGGGACCACACGATCTACTTGATGAGTAGCCTCAACCAGCAGTAACCAAAGAATTCAAAAGCAGGAAGGGAGGAAACTGATGCCCTGTACACATAATCAAGCATGCTCAGTGTCTGTTCGCTAATGAAACTTCATTGCCAAGTCAATCTCATGCTGAGCTTTCACCTGCAAAGCCAACTTTTCCTAAATCTGTTTAATCTTCAATTAATCATTAGGAGTGAATTTGTAGACTCAAGGCTCAGTCCACTCACACTGTTATTGCCTACAAAATGCCTGTTTCAAATGATTCTATTGATGGCATTCCACTGGTTATTAATTAATTTAAAAATTCTTAAAATTAAAGGAAACATTCCATGACCTTTGCCCATGTGGCCACTAAACCAAATACTCAGAAGTTTAAAAAGTATTATTGTTGCAAAATGCACACACATATACACACAGAAAAGCCTATCAACCAGTGAGTCCTGGCTTCTTCCTATCAATTTTGAATATGAAATTTCCTGCACTCTTCTGCATATCAACTCGGATGTTCTAGAAAACACTTTAAACAGTATTTTGGGAAGAATCAGATTCCCCAGTGAATTTAAACTTCTGAAATTCTACAAAACAACTAAACAATTTAATTGTGATTTAAAAATCTAGTGACCTTTCAAAACTGAATTGTCAATGTGTGAAATGCATTTGTCAAGTTAATGTAAAATTGTGATACCAAGGGCTTCCATTAGGAGATTATATTTCATTTTGTCCTTCCAAAAATTTATTTTAAATTATTTCTTCACAAAGTGATCCCTTCTGAGTCTTCAAGAATTGTTCCCTTACAATCAAGTTATAATAATATTTTTTCAGTTGAAGTCTCAGGTTGACTCTGTCTCAATGACAGATAACAGAATATTCTTCCCTTGTCGGTAAGGTTAAAAGGAAGCTCATTATGGAAAAAATAAAACCTATATCCTCATCTCTGTTAATGAACTATGTTTAGACACGGATTTCTCTATTGTATTTACTCACTCATTTATGTGTCTGTGGCTTTCAAGTGCATTTTTTTATGATATAAATGCAAGCCAATCTTTCACATTTCCTGAAACCTGCTAGAAATCAAAGTCCAAGACAGAACAACCTCCCAAGCTTCAGGTTAGTGTGGGAAATAAGGTAATAGACTCCCAGATGGACTTTTCCTTCCTCAGAGGCCATGGCAGTTGAAGGATATCTCAACAGAATCCTGTCCAGAACTTGAAGGAGAGGGAGACACCTGCCTTGTGTTCAATTTCCACCAGGCTGAGCCAGACGCATCTCTTCTGACTTCAGATATGTGTTGCAATTGTTTCAGAGTCTCTGCAAACTCATGACTTTTGAGACCAGAAACAGCATCCTGTACTAAAGCCTAGACTTATAAAGGTTATGTGAAATGATACCACAATTAGTATTGAATTCCACACAGACGAATGGAAGCCAATGCTAGTGAAGAAGGTGAGAACTGTTAGAAAGGTCATCACATCATCGCCGTCATCATCATAATGATAACAGATATGAATAACGACCGTAGCATGCAACATCTTATGATGTCCTGGAACCCCTGACAGTGGCTTCTCTTTATGTTATGTGTACATGTTTGCCAAGCCCGGTCACCTTTAACTATGACACAAGATACCTAAGGGTTACTTCAGCAAAACAGGTGTGGGGGTGGAGGTGTGCCTGTGTGCCCATGTTCTGAGGTAGAGGGGATCCCTGGTATCCAAGCATGGCTGGACCCCGGGAACTGAGAGGAGTCCTGACAGAGAGGTGAGGAGGCATGTCTGAAGCAGCCGCCCCATCCTGGGAAGGGCCTGGGTTTCTGCAAACAGCACTGGAAAGACCTGGGTCGCAGAGTGCTTTGGGGCAAGGGAACGCTCTGGCTCACCGTGGTGTGTTGGGGCAGGAATGTGAGCAGGTGGCTGCTGGGACAAATGTGAGACCCAGTCACGAAGGTGAGGAATGCTTGGAGGAGAGAGAAGCCACGATATCATTCGAGTGTCAAGACTGATTAACAGTGTGTTTTCTGTTCTGTGATGTTGTCTCTCTTCTTGTAGCTGAAGGTAGACTATGAGAATAAATAATAAAGATGGCATGCTGTGACTGGGTCAATATTGCTTGATGCACAGCTCATTGGTGGATGTTGGAGGTATTTCTTTTGTGAAATCCATGCTGCTTAGAAGGTTCAAGCACAGAGTCCTAGGGTCTCTCAGATTCAGGACTCATGTCGGCTCACTTCATCTGTAAAACAGGATGTGCTTTTCCATCCTTGTGTGCTTTGTTCTGTTTTTTTCGGTTCTCTCTAGAAGTCTGTAGGGTCCGAAATCATATGTGTTTAGCCCTTTTTCTTTTACCTTTCTGTTTCCTATTATCACTATTAGCTGGATTTTATTCCATTGAAATGCCTTTGAACCCATGTCTTAGAGGACGTTGCCACCCTCCTATTATTTGGAGCACTCCTCTTCAGACTTGCATGACAGCTGACACCCAAGTTGCCTTCCAGTGGAATCCTTCCTTATTTCTTCTATTTCTATGTGTAATATTTTTCTCTTTATTGGTTTTGTTAACCTGCAACATTGCATTGTTTTATTTTACAGAAAGGAAACACGTGCTCATATTCAGAGCTCTTTTATGGCTTTGTCTTTTGAACTTGATTTATAGATTGACATGACAAAAACTTCCAGGAGAGAAACCATACTTCTTACATCTTTTTTCTTTTTGAAAATTGTTTTATTTTATTTATTTAAAAATTTTTATTTTAAAGAAGTGGGGTACAATTTAGGAGTAGGTATGCAAATGGTCATTGTACAGGTTAAGTTTGGACCTCCCTTTGGCCCCCACGTCACCTGGTTTGAGATCTTTCTTACATCTTTTAAGGTCAAACTCTTCCATAGTTGGGAATTTGTACTTACCTAGGGAACATCTTATTGCTTTTTATTTTGTGTTATTTGAAAAAATTCTTTCATTTTATATTTCTACCCCAGGAAGATTTTAGGATACATTAATTTCAATATTCTTTAAAATTAAAATGATTAAGTCTAGGCTTATTAATTATCTATTACCATATATGCATTCTGGAGCAAAGCCACCCAAAACTCAGGTGATTTTTCTGGAGCAAAACCACCCAAAACTCAGGAAAAATCACTCAGTTCCATGGTCCGTGGTCCTCCTGGGATCTGTAAGCCTTTCTGAGCAGGTTCTTCAAAGGCCACTGCCAGAGGCACGGACAGCCACGCCAATGAGTGAGTAAGCATCCTTCATGCTGTAGGACAAACTATGAGCACTGCATTTCCTTGGCTAGAGTTAGTCACGTGGCCGAACCAAAGTTCAAGCACAAGAGAGCATGCTTGCCCTTTTTAATGGGAGGAACTGCGGAGAAATGTTTCACATGGAAAATGCCAGGACACCAGGAGGGTGAAGATGTGAGGCTAGGAAAGACATTCTCCCCCTGGGAAAGGGTGTTCCCACCTGGCATGGTGTGCAATGTAGATTTATGGGTGTGTCTTCCAGCTCTGGGTCACTTTCTTGTGTTTTGTTCTTCAACAGTTTTCCCTTCTCTCTCAACTCTTCTAATTTTGTTGACATGCTGATTCACAGTTGATCTGATATGAATTTTCCTGGATTGGGTTTCATGACTCTCATCTTGTCTCTCATTTTCTCCACACTATGTTCCTTTGCTTTTCATATAGTAAACAACCACCCACAATTTCTTGATTGTAATTTGGATTAGGAATTCCCTTAATTCTTATTTTGACATATTTTTCACCTCTAAATTTTTTGTGACATTTTATTGGTTTTTGTTTAAGGATGTGACAAATTCTCATATCTTTTCCAGAATGCTAATTAGAAGAGTGTCTATTTTCTTTTCCTCTTGCTTTTCTGAATCATCTAAGTACCAATAAGAATTCATCTGAAAAGCAGATCTCAGAATCTACCGGAATTGCAAATGGACTCTGCTATGGAGTGAATTGTGCCCTCCCAAAATTTGTGTGTTGAAATCCTAACCCTCAATGTGATGGTATTAGAAAGTGGGACCTCTGGAGGATTCTTAGGCTGAGATGAGGTCATGAGGGTGTCGTCCCCATGTGAGCTTAGACTCCTAATAGAAGAGGGAGAGACTGGGGCTCCTTCTCTTCCTCCCTGCCATGTCAAAACACAGGAGAAAGAGCCCTCTGGGAACCTGGAGGCAGCTCTCACCAGACCCGAATCTGCCAGTGACTTGATGCTGGACTTCCAGCCTTTGGAAGTGTGAAAAATAAATGTCTGTTGTTTTATCCACCTGGTTGATGTCACTCTGTTATAAATACCTGAGCAGTGTAAGGCAGGCCCCCTTACAGCTCTCCAGCACAGCTTCTCTGTTCTGCTGGACACTGATCTGGCAGTGGACTAATTTTCAGAATGGAGAAATACAGGGTGTCCTTTTTCTCAGAGCACAGTTGTTTCTCTCTTTGGCTCCTATGATGATGCTATCAGTAGTGTGAAAAAATGAAAAGAAAAACAACGACAAAGAGAAAGAAGTGAAGGAGGGAGGAAGAAAGGGAGGGAGGAAGGGAGAGATGGAAGGTAGGGAAGAAGAAAGGAAGGAGGGAAAGAGGCAGGAAGGGAGGGAGGGAAGAGGGATGAAAGAAGGGTTAAAGAGAGGAAGAGAAAGAGAACTGGAGGTGGGGAGAGAGGCGAAGCTCCTGTCTGGCCAATCCCCAGGCTTGTTCCCAGAAGTAAGTCAGGCAGGAATTCCCCAGGGAGCTATGAGGGCGGCAGATGCAAACAGTAGTTTACTACCAACAAAATTTGAATCGTGAAATGACCTCAGAACAAGATAGTTCTTTAGAAGAGCCAAAAGAAACACACAATTTAAAACTGAAGCATAAAATAAGGCAGTGAGAGAAAATCAAGTTAAAGTGAGACCATTTTTAGTGGCTTGTGTATTTAAAAATTTGATTTTAGTTTTTCTTTTAAGCTCATATGCCCACATTCAGAAAGTTGGAGTCACTGAGCACACGAAGGAGGACACTGAAGTAAGAAATACTGAGAACTAGCCAGGCTCGGTGGCTCAGCCTGTAATCCCATGCCTTTGGGAGGCTGAGGTGAGTGGATTGCCTGAGCCCGTGGGTTCGAGACCTGCCTGGGCAGCAAGACCTCATCTCTACAATAAATCAAAAAATCAGCCAGGCGTGGTAGCCCATGCCTGTAATTCCAGTTACTCGGAAGGCTGAGGTGGAAGGATCGCCAGAGCCCAGCAGGTCAAGGCTGCGGTGGTCGGGAGCGGCCACTGCACTCCAGTCTGGGTGACAGAGTGAGACTCCAACTCAAAAAAAAAAAAAAGAAAAGAAATACTGGGAATGAAGACCAATTGCTTCACGTTCAGAATAAACACACTTAAATGGATTGCCAACAGCACTTAAAGTGAGTGCCTAGCTAACTGTGTGTTGCGTAGGTAGTTACGGAGAACGTTGGGAGATTGATGGAACCGTTGTTGGTCAAGTAACTTAATTAGTCTCTTCTCAATGCTATAGGTTGTTAAATAATGATCATGAGTCCAATGATACATGTCATAGGGTATTAATCCAGTAATGTGACTAACCATTTCATTTTATTTTCTTTAGTTTTCCCTGTTCTTAATTCTTTCTGTTCAATGTTGTTGTCTATTTTAAATGAAACTTCCTAAAATACTGATTATGAAGGCTTCATCATCACAACAAAAATTTGAGATTAAAATTAAATTTTTGCCTAGCTATCCAAGAACCTCATAACATTATTCTATTTTACGTACCCAAATTATTTCTTAATTTAAACATGTGCATTTCACAATTGCCTCCTCACTTTTTCCAAACGCCGTGTGCTTAATTCCATCATCTCCCTGAAGGAACGTCGCCTCAACTCTTCCTCAGGAAAGATTGAAGAAAGCATTCATGCATCGTTCTTTGAGCCTTCAAGACTCCAATGATTGCTGTGTAGGGAGATGGAGAGACTGAGAAAGTGGGTTTAGGATTATGTTAGATGATCAGAATATAGATAACGATAAAAATCTCCAAGAACTGTGAAATGTTTGAGAGAGTCACCATGTACAATTATCTACATATACATCTTTTTAAAACCCCCAAAAATGTGTCTATTTTAGTCACCGCATTCTGTGAAGTAAGTGTACGTTCTGGAACATTTTTAACCTGTTGATTGGAAAGACCTCTACTACTTGTGAAAAATCCAGATATACAACCTTACAGATGCACCTCACCCTTGCAATGGTGGTGCTAATCCCAGTAAAATCTCAGGTGGACTCTGAACAACCCAGCTAAAAACAAAATCAATATAGAGAAACAGTTCCCTATAATTTCATATTTCTGTGATATGGGATGAGAAAAGAAACAATTGGCAAATGATTAAAGTCTTTTGCCATTTGTTTCTTGGTATTCATTTTTTATATTTTAATTTTAACCCAGATCATTCTGCTCCCCTGAGAATCCTTTAGAAAGAGCCACCAGTGAGGTCACCAGAGGTCACCATCATTTGCAATCCTGGCACCTGCCACTTCCTCGGAATGTCTGCCATCACCCCTGCATGGGGTGTCTGCAATGGCAGGCCCTGTGGTTTTATTACATTGAGAGAAATTTAGTAGCTAATTTCCTTAGCTGATACTCCAGAGAAAGCAACTATATATTTCCTTTATTGGTGACAAGAAGAGAATTGCAATCGGGGCTTCTTCACAAAGTCATATGTGCCTTGTGGTAGCTGCAACTGATGACGCGTCTGGGTTTGACAGGGTTTGGAGGAGAGGATGGCACCTTCTGGAGGGAAGTTATGTCCCCTATGGATCATGTCCCTTATGGACATTTTTGAGAAGTACAATAAAAACGTAGGACAACAACTTTAAAGCCAATGTCCTCAAACCGGGACTCCGACTCCACCCAGCCCTCATCCTTTCCTCCTTCCACATCACCTCCCAGGCTTGTCATGTGTCTGTGGCATCTCAGAGTCACGAAGATCCCTTGAAAGTGTCCCATGATGTCTCCAGGCCCTTACTTTCTACACTGGTTGATTTGCTGGAACCTGACCCCGGCAGTAATGATTCATTCCTGTTTCCTCACTGGTTGAGTCAAGTTTGCACAATTTATATTGCATCTCTTGCAAAGACATTCACAGGGGCTGCATCCTGGTGCTTTGAGGTGCAGCACTGATGTCTCCCAGGGAGATTGCTCCTGACCTCCTGGGGTCCTGGAAGTTCAGATGAAGCCAAATTCAAGAAGACATGGGAAAGTCCCTGGCTCTCTGCAGATGTCCATCTCCCCTCTGTGTGCACAGGACTGGACACTTCTTTAACTCTGCAGATAGCTGGGGCCAGTAATGGGGTGGAGCTATCATGAGCATGTTGGGAACCAAGTTAGGGTGCTCAGGCTTTAGACTCAACACCAGCCTGTTATTTCTGCTCTTTGTCTTGTATCCCAAGAACAGCACATGGTAAAGCAAGCCTGGAAGACAGATATGAAACCCTCCATCGGACTCTTCCACACCCTACAGGGAAATAAGCTTTGCATCTCTTTTTTCTTTCTCTCTTTTTTCATTCTTCTCTCTGTCTCTCTCTGCGCTCTCTCTCTCTCTCTGTTTCTCTCTCTTTCTCCCTCTGTCCCTCCATCTGTCTCTCTCCCCTCACATTCTTTTTCTCCCTCTCTTCTCTCTGTCTCTATCTCTTTGTCTGTCTCTCTCTCCCTCCTTCCCTCTCCCTCTCTCCTCTCTCTGCCTCCGTCTCTGTATCTCTCTTTTCTCTGTATCTCTCTGTCCCTCTCCCCTTCTCTCACCTCCCCCCACAAGCACCTCTTTCTTTCTTCCTCTCTCTCTCTCCTCTCTCTCTATCTCTCTCATCACATAGTGATTGTGTCTCTGGTTACAGATGCTCTCACTTCTACCTCAATGCAGAGGGCTAATGGAATCAGCCATTTAGTCGAGTGATTGTAAGAATTAAGTGTAGAGATTTCTTAGGATCTGCCTATGAAGATTTTTTAATTTTATGTGGATGAATCTATTGTCAAGTAGGTTGTATTTTCTTCTTATCCATGTGTTATTCCTCAACATTCCCCATGCATAATGTCAAGTATCTTTGTAAAGATACATTTTTACAAGCAACTTAAGCTCCATTTCAGCTCCTGCTCCTTGCAGTCCACCAGGGTCCCTTGTCCTTGTCCCCCCCCTTTTAATGAGCATCTAATGGGCAACAATCAACTCCTGATTTCATAAATCTTTGTCTTACTTTAATTTGCACAAGGGAGTATGTCCCCCAAAAGCTGAATTATCTTTTGCAGGATGGGCCCCTGGTAGTACACTCAGAATTTGTTTCTCCAGATCAAACAGCCAACCAAAGTTTTGATCTGGAAGTTCTGAGAAGATTGAGTCATGCCTGTCTGCACCTGGCTTCTTTTTCTTAACACTACCTTGCAGAAATGTCAGGAGTCCTAATAGTCCTCACTCACCTTTTTAAATTGCTGCACAATAACTCTTCCTGTCATTACAGTATTGCATCCAAACATACCACTCCTGGTGGCTGTTTGTTCTGTTTCCACAGGGGTGGGTTACCAAGGATGGACAGGAGGAGAATTCACAGTAGAGGATCTAAAACAAGGTATGCCCTTTCCAAGAGCTGGCCTGCTTCTTATTTCCCCTATGCATTGGCAATTCTCCTGATGTCAGTGAGAAGGAACTCCCGCTGGGATGACAGCTGACACCCCTGATATGCCACAGTTTCTCCTGTCCTTACTACAAGAGCTGAATGATGTGTCCCATGTGCAAACCTTACCAGGGAGTGAGGCCAATGTGGCAGAAACCATGCCCAGATCTTGCACTCTGGGTCCAAGGATATATACGTGTTTTCATCATTACTGCAAGAATTTTCATGCACGCTGATTCAAACGGTGACCTGGAGTGCCTGAAACTGCATTTCCATCATCTCAACCAGTGGCAGGACTTGCTGAGCTTGTCAACTTTGGCCAGGCAGGCAAAAAGGGACACTGCAACTCTGAAGGTTCCTAAACACCTACCAATGACATTTGAACATCTTTCATGATTTTTGATTCATAGGCACTTATGTTCATTTTCCTCCTGGTATCTTTCAAAGAAAAGTTTTTGATTAGGATGAGACCCACTTCGTAACTCAAAAAAATAAACTGGGAGGCAAGTGAAAGGTTGAGACTCACATTATTTTTCATACTGATGGCTAATGGTTTCAACATAATTTGTCAAGACCATTTTCCCCTGTGGGGTTATCTTGACATCTTTGCAAAAAATCAATTCATCATATATCTTTGACTTATTTCTAGACTCTCTATTCTTTTTCATTGATTTGTAGATCTATATGTCCATTATAGACTTGATTAATATACTTTTATAGTGAGTCCCAAGGCATTGTGATTCCCTCAGTTTTGACCATTACTCTCAAAATGGTAAAGATAATTCTAGGATTATTAAGGTTTCATATGAATTTTATAGTTAGTTTGTCAATCTTTATTATAAAAAAGTGCTGAGATATTTTGGGTGCTATATTGGATCTATAATATCAATTCAGGGAGAATCAACAGCTCAACAGTATTGAGTCCTACAGTTCGTGAACATTGTATATCTCTCCAAATTTTTATATTACAAATATTCTCTCCCCAGAGTTTTGTTAATGTATAGGTCTTAGAGACATTTTGTTGAAATTATTCTTGCTTACTTTTTGTGTTCAGATGCTATTGCAAATAGTATCTTTAATTATTTTTCCACCTTTATTAATTATTTAGAAACAATTGCTTTGTGAATATTGTGTGCTTTGTCACAGTGCCGATCCCTAGTTATTTATTTCTTTCTATTTAACTTTTTAATTTTGCTTTTAATTGACACCAAATAATTGTACATATTTATGGGGAACAGTGGTGATGTATGCAGTGCATGAAAAATCAAATCAGGTTG
>NW_007218839.1:0-7188 GCF_000164805.1 Carlito syrichta | reverse complement strand
TTATTTAAAAATTTTTATTTTAAAGAAGTGGGGTACAATTAGGAGTAGGTATGCAAATGGTCATGTACAGGTTAAGTTTGGACCTCCCTTTGGCCCCCACGTCACCTGGTTTGAGATCTTCTTACATCTTTTAAGGTCAAACTCTTCCATAGTTGGGAATTTGTACTTACCTAGGGAACATCTTATTGCTTTTTATTTTGTGTTATTTGAAAAAATTCTTTCATTTTATATTTCTACCCCAGGAAGATTTTAGGATACATTAATTTCAATATTCTTTAAAATTAAAATGATTAAGTCTAGGCTTATTAATTATCTATTACCATATATGCATTCTGGAGCAAAGCCACCCAAAACTCAGGTGATTTTTCTGGAGCAAAACCACCCAAAACTCAGGAAAAATCACTCAGTTCCATGGTCCGTGGTCCTCCTGGGATCTGTAAGCCTTTCTGAGCAGGTTCCTCAAAGGCCACTGCCAGAGGCACGGACAGCCACGCCAATGAGTGAGTAAGCATCCTTCATGCTGTAGGACAAACTATGAGCACTGCATTTCCTTGGCTAGAGTTAGTCACGTGGCCGAACCAAAGTTCAAGCACAAGAGAGCATGCTTGCCCTTTTTAATGGGAGGAACTGCGGAGAAATGTTTCACATGGAAAATGCCAGGACACCAGGAGGGTGAAGATGTGAGGCTAGGAAAGACATTCTCCCCCTGGGAAAGGGTGTTCCCACCTGGCATGGTGTGCAATGTAGATTTATGGGTGTGTCTTCCAGCTCTGGGTCACTTTCTTGTGTTTTGTTCTTCAACAGTTTTCCCTTCTCTCTCAACTCTTCTAATTTTGTTGACATGCTGATTCACAGTTGATCTGATATGAATTTTCCTGGATTGGGTTTCATGACTCTCATCTTGTCTCTCATTTTCTCCACACTATGTTCCTTTGCTTTTCATATAGTAAACAACCACCCACAATTTCTTGATTGTAATTTGGATTAGGAATTCCCTTAATTCTTATTTTGACATATTTTTCACCTCTAAATTTTTTGTGACATTTTATTGGTTTTTGTTTAAGGATGTGACAAATTCTCATATCTTTTCCAGAATGCTAATTAGAAGAGTGTCTATTTTCTTTTCCTCTTGCTTTTCTGAATCATCTAAGTACCAATAAGAATTCATCTGAAAAGCAGATCTCAGAATCTACCGGAATTGCAAATGGACTCTGCTATGGAGTGAATTGTGCCCTCCCAAAATTTGTGTGTTGAAATCCTAACCCTCAATGTGATGGTATTAGAAAGTGGGACCTCTGGAGGATTCTTAGGCTGAGATGAGGTCATGAGGGTGTCGTCCCCATGTGAGCTTAGACTCCTAATAGAAGAGGGAGAGACTGGGGCTCCTTCTCTTCCTCCCTGCCATGTCAAAACACAGGAGAAAGAGCCCTCTGGGAACCTGGAGGCAGCTCTCACCAGACCCGAATCTGCCAGTGACTTGATGCTGGACTTCCAGCCTTTGGAAGTGTGAAAAATAAATGTCTGTTGTTTTATCCACCTGGTTGATGTCACTCTGTTATAAATACCTGAGCAGTGTAAGGCAGGCCCCCTTACAGCTCTCCAGCACAGCTTCTCTGTTCTGCTGGACACTGATCTGGCAGTGGACTAATTTTCAGAATGGAGAAATACAGGGTGTCCTTTTTCTCAGAGCACAGTTGTTTCTCTCTTTGGCTCCTATGATGATGCTATCAGTAGTGTGAAAAAATGAAAAGAAAAACAACGACAAAGAGAAAGAAGTGAAGGAGGGAGGAAGAAAGGGAGGGAGGAAGGGAGAGATGGAAGGTAGGGAAGAAGAAAGGAAGGAGGGAAAGAGGCAGGAAGGGAGGGAGGGAAGAGGGATGAAAGAAGGGTTAAAGAGAGGAAGAGAAAGAGAACTGGAGGTGGGGAGAGAGGCGAAGCTCCTGTCTGGCCAATCCCCAGGCTTGTTCCCAGAAGTAAGTCAGGCAGGAATTCCCCAGGGAGCTATGAGGGCGGCAGATGCAAACAGTAGTTTACTACCAACAAAATTTGAATCGTGAAATGACCTCAGAACAAGATAGTTCTTTAGAAGAGCCAAAAGAAACACACAATTTAAAACTGAAGCATAAAATAAGGCAGTGAGAGAAAATCAAGTTAAAGTGAGACCATTTTTAGTGGCTTGTGTATTTAAAAATTTGATTTTAGTTTTTCTTTTAAGCTCATATGCCCACATTCAGAAAGTTGGAGTCACTGAGCACACGAAGGAGGACACTGAAGTAAGAAATACTGAGAACTAGCCAGGCTCGGTGGCTCAGCCTGTAATCCCATGCCTTTGGGAGGCTGAGGTGAGTGGATTGCCTGAGCCCGTGGGTTCGAGACCTGCCTGGGCAGCAAGACCTCATCTCTACAATAAATCAAAAAATCAGCCAGGCGTGGTAGCCCATGCCTGTAATTCCAGTTACTCGGAAGGCTGAGGTGGAAGGATCGCCAGAGCCCAGCAGGTCAAGGCTGCGGTGGTCGGGAGCGGCCACTGCACTCCAGTCTGGGTGACAGAGTGAGACTCCAACTCAAAAAAAAAAAAAAGAAAAGAAATACTGGGAATGAAGACCAATTGCTTCACGTTCAGAATAAACACACTTAAATGGATTGCCAACAGCACGTAAAGTGAGTGCCTAGCTAACTGTGTGTTGCGTAGGTAGTTACGGAGAACGTTGGGAGATTGATGGAACCGTTGTTGGTCAAGTAACTTAATTAGTCTCTTCTCAATGCTATAGGTTGTTAAATAATGATCATGAGTCCAATGATACATGTCATAGGGTATTAATCCAGTAATGTGACTAACCATTTCATTTTATTTTCTTTAGTTTTCCCTGTTCTTAATTCTTTCTGTTCAATGTTGTTGTCTATTTTAAATGAAACTTCCTAAAATACTGATTATGAAGGCTTCATCATCACAACAAAAATTTGAGATTAAAATTAAATTTTTGCCTAGCTATCCAAGAACCTCATAACATTATTCTATTTTACGTACCCAAATTATTTCTTAATTTAAACATGTGCATTTCACAATTGCCTCCTCACTTTTTCCAAACGCCGTGTGCTTAATTCCATCATCTCCCTGAAGGAACGTCGCCTCAACTCTTCCTCAGGAAAGATTGAAGAAAGCATTCATGCATCGTTCTTTGAGCCTTCAAGACTCCAATGATTGCTGTGTAGGGAGATGGAGAGACTGAGAAAGTGGGTTTAGGATTATGTTAGATGATCAGAATATAGATAACGATAAAAATCTCCAAGAACTGTGAAATGTTTGAGAGAGTCACCATGTACAATTATCTACATATACATCTTTTTAAAACCCCCAAAAATGTGTCTATTTTAGTCACCGCATTCTGTGAAGTAAGTGTACGTTCTGGAACATTTTTAACCTGTTGATTGGAAAGACCTCTACTACTTGTGAAAAATCCAGATATACAACCTTACAGATGCACCTCACCCTTGCAATGGTGGTGCTAATCCCAGTAAAATCTCAGGTGGACTCTGAACAACCCAGCTAAAAACAAAATCAATATAGAGAAACAGTTCCCTATAATTTCATATTTCTGTGATATGGGATGAGAAAAGAAACAATTGGCAAATGATTAAAGTCTTTTGCCATTTGTTTCTTGGTATTCATTTTTTATATTTTAATTTTAACCCAGATCATTCTGCTCCCCTGAGAATCCTTTAGAAAGAGCCACCAGTGAGGTCACCAGAGGTCACCATCATTTGCAATCCTGGCACCTGCCACTTCCTCGGAATGTCTGCCATCACCCCTGCATGGGGTGTCTGCAATGGCAGGCCCTGTGGTTTTATTACATTGAGAGAAATTTAGTAGCTAATTTCCTTAGCTGATACTCCAGAGAAAGCAACTATATATTTCCTTTATTGGTGACAAGAAGAGAATTGCAATCGGGGCTTCTTCACAAAGTCATATGTGCCTTGTGGTAGCTGCAACTGATGACGCGTCTGGGTTTGACAGGGTTTGGAGGAGAGGATGGCACCTTCTGGAGGGAAGTTATGTCCCCTATGGATCATGTCCCTTATGGACATTTTTGAGAAGTACAATAAAAACGTAGGACAACAACTTTAAAGCCAATGTCCTCAAACCGGGACTCCGACTCCACCCAGCCCTCATCCTTTCCTCCTTCCACATCACCTCCCAGGCTTGTCATGTGTCTGTGGCATCTCAGAGTCACGAAGATCCCTTGAAAGTGTCCCATGATGTCTCCAGGCCCTTACTTTCTACACTGGTTGATTTGCTGGAACCTGACCCCGGCAGTAATGATTCATTCCTGTTTCCTCACTGGTTGAGTCAAGTTTGCACAATTTATATTGCATCTCTTGCAAAGACATTCACAGGGGCTGCATCCTGGTGCTTTGAGGTGCAGCACTGATGTCTCCCAGGGAGATTGCTCCTGACCTCCTGGGGTCCTGGAAGTTCAGATGAAGCCAAATTCAAGAAGACATGGGAAAGTCCCTGGCTCTCTGCAGATGTCCATCTCCCCTCTGTGTGCACAGGACTGGACACTTCTTTAACTCTGCAGATAGCTGGGGCCAGTAATGGGGTGGAGCTATCATGAGCATGTTGGGAACCAAGTTAGGGTGCTCAGGCTTTAGACTCAACACCAGCCTGTTATTTCTGCTCTTTGTCTTGTATCCCAAGAACAGCACATGGTAAAGCAAGCCTGGAAGACAGATATGAAACCCTCCATCGGACTCTTCCACACCCTACAGGGAAATAAGCTTTGCATCTCTTTTTTCTTTCTCTCTTTTTTCATTCTTCTCTCTGTCTCTCTCTGCGCTCTCTCTCTCTCTCTGTTTCTCTCTCTTTCTCCCTCTGTCCCTCCATCTGTCTCTCTCCCCTCACATTCTTTTTCTCCCTCTCTTCTCTCTGTCTCTATCTCTTTGTCTGTCTCTCTCTCCCTCCTTCCCTCTCCCTCTCTCCTCTCTCTGCCTCCGTCTCTGTATCTCTCTTTTCTCTGTATCTCTCTGTCCCTCTCCCCTTCTCTCACCTCCCCCCACAAGCACCTCTTTCTTTCTTCCTCTCTCTCTCTCCTCTCTCTCTATCTCTCTCATCACATAGTGATTGTGTCTCTGGTTACAGATGCTCTCACTTCTACCTCAATGCAGAGGGCTAATGGAATCAGCCATTTAGTCGAGTGATTGTAAGAATTAAGTGTAGAGATTTCTTAGGATCTGCCTATGAAGATTTTTTAATTTTATGTGGATGAATCTATTGTCAAGTAGGTTGTATTTTCTTCTTATCCATGTGTTATTCCTCAACATTCCCCATGCATAATGTCAAGTATCTTTGTAAAGATACATTTTTACAAGCAACTTAAGCTCCATTTCAGCTCCTGCTCCTTGCAGTCCACCAGGGTCCCTTGTCCTTGTCCCCCCCCTTTTAATGAGCATCTAATGGGCAACAATCAACTCCTGATTTCATAAATCTTTGTCTTACTTTAATTTGCACAAGGGAGTATGTCCCCCAAAAGCTGAATTATCTTTTGCAGGATGGGCCCCTGGTAGTACACTCAGAATTTGTTTCTCCAGATCAAACAGCCAACCAAAGTTTTGATCTGGAAGTTCTGAGAAGATTGAGTCATGCCTGTCTGCACCTGGCTTCTTTTTCTTAACACTACCTTGCAGAAATGTCAGGAGTCCTAATAGTCCTCACTCACCTTTTTAAATTGCTGCACAATAACTCTTCCTGTCATTACAGTATTGCATCCAAACATACCACTCCTGGTGGCTGTTTGTTCTGTTTCCACAGGGGTGGGTTACCAAGGATGGACAGGAGGAGAATTCACAGTAGAGGATCTAAAACAAGGTATGCCCTTTCCAAGAGCTGGCCTGCTTCTTATTTCCCCTATGCATTGGCAATTCTCCTGATGTCAGTGAGAAGGAACTCCCGCTGGGATGACAGCTGACACCCCTGATATGCCACAGTTTCTCCTGTCCTTACTACAAGAGCTGAATGATGTGTCCCATGTGCAAACCTTACCAGGGAGTGAGGCCAATGTGGCAGAAACCATGCCCAGATCTTGCACTCTGGGTCCAAGGATATATACGTGTTTTCATCATTACTGCAAGAATTTTCATGCACGCTGATTCAAACGGTGACCTGGAGTGCCTGAAACTGCATTTCCATCATCTCAACCAGTGGCAGGACTTGCTGAGCTTGTCAACTTTGGCCAGGCAGGCAAAAAGGGACACTGCAACTCTGAAGGTTCCTAAACACCTACCAATGACATTTGAACATCTTTCATGATTTTTGATTCATAGGCACTTATGTTCATTTTCCTCCTGGTATCTTTCAAAGAAAAGTTTTTGATTAGGATGAGACCCACTTCGTAACTCAAAAAAATAAACTGGGAGGCAAGTGAAAGGTTGAGACTCACATTATTTTTCATACTGATGGCTAATGGTTTCAACATAATTTGTCAAGACCATTTTCCCCTGTGGGGTTATCTTGACATCTTTGCAAAAAATCAATTCATCATATATCTTTGACTTATTTCTAGACTCTCTATTCTTTTTCATTGATTTGTAGATCTATATGTCCATTATAGACTTGATTAATATACTTTTATAGTGAGTCCCAAGGCATTGTGATTCCCTCAGTTTTGACCATTACTCTCAAAATGGTAAAGATAATTCTAGGATTATTAAGGTTTCATATGAATTTTATAGTTAGTTTGTCAATCTTTATTATAAAAAAGTGCTGAGATATTTTGGGTGCTATATTGGATCTATAATATCAATTCAGGGAGAATCAACAGCTCAACAGTATTGAGTCCTACAGTTCGTGAACATTGTATATCTCTCCAAATTTTTATATTACAAATATTCTCTCCCCAGAGTTTTGTTAATGTATAGGTCTTAGAGACATTTTGTTGAAATTATTCTTGCTTACTTTTTGTGTTCAGATGCTATTGCAAATAGTATCTTTAATTATTTTTCCACCTTTATTAATTATTTAGAAACAATTGCTTTGTGAATATTGTGTGCTTTGTCACAGTGCCGATCCCTAGTTATTTATTTCTTTCTATTTAACTTTTTAATTTTGCTTTTAATTGACACCAAATAATTGTACATATTTATGGGGAACAGTGGTGATGTATGCAGTGCATGAAAAATCAAATCAGGTTG
>NW_007218838.1:0-745 GCF_000164805.1 Carlito syrichta | reverse complement strand
CAGAAATTCCACCCTGTCCACAACTTAACTCAAAATGAATCATAAACTTCAGTGTAAAATGCAAAGCTATAAAACTCCTAGAAGAAAACCTAGGATAAAATCTAGGTGATGTTGGATATGATGATGACGTCTGAGATAAAATGTCAGAAGCATAATCCATGAAAGTATTGATTAGCTGAACTTCAAGAAAATTAAAAACTTCTCCTCTGTGAAAGACACTGCCAAGAGAACTAAAAGATGAACCATGCACTGAAAGAAAATACTTACAAAAAAAATCTGGTAAAAAGACTTCTATCCAAAATGCATACAAAGAACTCGTAGAACTGAACAATAAGAAAACAAACAAAATGACTAAAAAATGGGCAAAATATTTGAACAGACACCTCACCAAAGAAGATATAGGTTGCCAATAAACACTTGAAAATGCTCCACGCCATATATCATCATAGAATTGCAAATCAAAACAATGAGACACCTTTACACACCTGTTAGAATGACCAAAATCCAGACCACGGACACCACCAAATGCTGGTGGGCTGTGGAGCAACAGGAATGCCCCTCTGTGGCTTGTGGGATTGCAACATGGTACAGTCACTATGGAAGACAGTCGGGCAGTTTCCTTCTAAGGGAAGCACACCACTACCAGACCATTCACCAATCACACTCCATGGTATTCACCAATATGTTGAAAATGTGTGCCCATCAAAAACTGCATGTAGTGTGTATGGCAGACATCAATAATTGA
>NW_007218837.1:0-8083 GCF_000164805.1 Carlito syrichta | reverse complement strand
CTGAACAATAAGAAAACAAACAAAATGACTAAAAAATGGGCAAAATATTTGAACAGACACCTCACCAAAGAAGATATAGGTTGCCAATAAACACTTGAAAATGCTCCACGCCATATATCATCATAGAATTGCAAATCAAAACAATGAGACACCTTTACACACCTGTTAGAATGACCAAAATCCAGACCACGGACACCACCAAATGCTGGTGGGCTGTGGAGCAACAGGAATGCCCCTCTGTGGCTTGTGGGATTGCAACATGGTACAGTCACTATGGAAGACAGTCGGGCAGTTTCCTTCTAAGGGAAGCACACCCCTACCAGACCATTCACCAATCACACTCCATGGTATTCACCAATATGTTGAAAATGTGTGCCCATCAAAAACTGCATGTAGGTGTGTATGGCAGACATCAATAATTGACAAAACTTGGAAGCAATCAAGATGTCCTTCAGGAGGTGAATGGCTAAATAATCTGAGGTACATTCATCCAGAGAGTGGAATATTGTTCAGTATTAAAAACACATGAGCTAACAAGCCACAAGAAGACATGGAGAAGCAAGACATGCCTACTCCTAAGTGAAGGAAACCAATCTGAATAGGCGACATACTGTGCTATTAAAATCTATGACATGCCTTCTGTGGTTCCAGCTACTTGGAAGGCTGAGCTGGAAGAATCACCTGAACCCAGCAGGTCAAAGCTGTGGTGGCTGGGAGTGTGCTACTGCACTCCAGTCTGAGTGATGGAGGGAGACTCCTACTCTGAAATATAAAATAAAATAAACTATGACATTCCGGAAAGGGAAGAACAACAGAGAAAGTAAAAGACCAATGGTTTTAAGGGTTAGTTTAGGGGAAGGATGAAGAGAAGGAGTCCCTAAGGACTTTTAGGGCAGTGGAACTACTCTGTAGGGTGGAGTAATGGAAGGTGCATGCCATTATGCACTTGTCCAAACCCACAAAATACATAGCCCCAAGAAAGCCTTCATGTCAGCTGTGGACTTTGGGTGGTGATGATGTGTCTGGCAGGTTAACCAGGAGGACAAATGTACCCTCTGGGAGGGGGAGACTGGGGTGTGTGGGGACAGGGAGCATGTGGGAATGCTCCATACCTGTTTCTTAATGTTGCTGCACATCTCAAGTTGCTCCAAAAACTAAAATATCTTTAAAAGTCATTCACATGATTATTTCCCAGCTTCCCTGCTCATGTTTCCTTCCTGGTGTCATTGACTGAATGGCGTGTCTCCAGGCAGCAGGGGTGGAGGTTCTCTTGACCTGCTGAGAAGGAAGCCCTCACCCCTGAGTCCAGTAATCTCACTTCCCGATGAGGTTGCTGGCTGACAGGATGAGTCAAAGCATAGAACTGCACAACACATAGTCAGTCATGGAACAAGAGTTGGAGGCATGCCATGAGCTGCCTAAATGTACCCTTCAAATATGGTGACTTTCAGGTTCTGAAGTCCTGGCCAAACTCTTTAGGCCCCTCTGGGGAAAATGTGTTGAATTGCTTTTCCATCCTCAATTTCTCCAGAGCATGCTTGCTTGAGGTGAGAACCACGCAGGTGAAGATGTGTGGGTGCAGTTGGTTGGCAGTTACATCTGCAGTCCCATAACACTAACATGAAAAAGACTTACCCCAGAGGATATGATACACATACATCCCTACATATTACCCCAAACAGCAGAAGGATGTGATTTTCTAACTGCTTTCAAGGATTGACAGCAAATAGAAAATCGTGAGTGAAGCCCTAGGCATGTGGGCTCCTCACAACTCAGAATAAAACCAACTTTTTTTCTGACAGATTGTGACTATGATACTAGCTAGAGTCTGTAATTTAATTGACAAGAAAAATAAAGAATAAAATACGGATAGGTAGAAACTATAGGTGATTTTAGTATTTATTATTTTTTAAAATTTAATATATTTTATTATTTTTATATTTGGGGTATTTCTTAAAATATTTTTATAGTCATAAAAATAGCAATTATATATTCTTTATATATAAAATGTTATAAAATGTTTTTATCTAAAGTCTTTAAATATAAAATGCTCTTTAATTTCAGCAAAATGTGCATATACACTCATGGTATAAATAACACATGGTCATAAATCTGTAAGAGGCAACTATACTGATAGAAAAACACTTCTGTATAAATACAAAAATTGTTGGTGTAGAATGAACATAAAATGCTACCAGTACACGTCGTTTTTCCATGAATACAATCCTCCTAAAATACACACAATTTCAAGACAACTTAGACTATTTGTATTTTAATGTTATATTAATAAACTCAAAATATTCTTTTCTAAAGAACACTTTTTTATACATGACTGTCTTTGAGTTTTGTATTAAGTTTTTTGCCAGGAAAATATTTTAAAGTGTTTCGCACTTCAGACTTGTTTTATAATTTTGGGACTCTGGGTATAAAATGGTCAATTGGGATTATAAGCTTAGGTATACTTAATTACATGCCTGCATTTATTATTTTAATCTGACTTCTATATTACTACAAGATAAGCCTCTATAACTTAGAAATATTGATTGGAAATGTCACAATTGGAGAAAATCAAAATGACTTTATTTTTCTGCAGTATTCGGTCAAAAAGAGAGCTTGTAGGTCAAATAATATATGATCTAAAGAACTTATGATTTATTAAAAAAAAATTAACACAAAGTTAATAGGAGCCCAAGGCAGGAAAACCATGAAGAGGCCTGAGTTGTGAGTGTACACTGAACCCCCACACACCACCGTGGGTTGTTCTGGAAAAGCCTCATATGAAACCCCTTGAAATCAAATGTCACAGTGACTTAGAGAGAGTTCAGCAAAGATGGAAAGACATCATAACAAGTTTTCGAGAAATAATTGACCCAGCACGAGATGTGCAACCCATACCATTTAGTTCCAAATAATTATTGGTGGATTTTGCAGTGCACCTGTGGAAGGAGACTGGCTGTCCACCCAAGTTCTGTCCTCCTGACCCAGCCTAAGCATCCTTGTAGGGGCCAGTTGCCCAGGAGGGGAAGGGGGTCCAACCTCTCTCAGTTGGGAATGCCGTGTCCTGTGGGTGTGTGCCTGGGGGATGCATGAAGGGATAACAACAGCTTCTAGGTCTGGCTCCTTGCACCCCTCAGTGCTGGATCCTCCCCCATGCTGGCTGGCTGGATGGCGTGGCCAGATGAGCCTGGACCCCTTGTGACAGCAACATGGAACAGATCAGCCTGGATGCGAGAACAACTGGTGGAGCAACCACCCCCGCCCAAATACATCAACTGGACTGTGTCACTGCTCTCACATGAAGACATGTGCAATTCAGGATGTCCTTAGAACAGACGCCAGAATCACTTTAAGTCATCTAAGACTGGTCCTGGAAGCAGGGTGCTTCCCTCAAACAGCCTAAGCTATGTGGATTTGGGCAGTGCCAGGGGACTCGACTGTTCAGAAGTTGGTAAGGTAAGATCTGTCTGACGTGGTGGCTGGCACATTTGAAATAAAACAACTGTGATGGTGTGGAAGGTGGACCAGGGACTTGCCAGGCTGAAAATCCCTGGGGAAGAAGCTGGGAAACCAAACTTGACCAGGCTATGTATGCTCTTGGTGCCAGCAGCATTTAGCACATTGCTAGAAAAATGAAATAACTTAGGTGTGAATCAGCAACTGACCATCAAAATGAATAAAACAGACAGACCAGTAATTTGGGGGATTGTAGGTTAGAAAAGCCGGCTCCTTTGAGATCCCAAGCAGCAAGGGACCAAATTGAGAAGTGACTGGTATGGGTTAGACAGCCTCTGAGGACAAAAGGAAGACATGGACTTCCTCACCTGCAAGCCTCCACTTCCCAGCCTCCTTCCAGCAAGTGGATTCTGTCCATGTCAATGCAAGCTAGACCCTTCCAGATCTGGGTCACAAACAATTTCTGTGTGGCGATGTGTGCTTTCAGCCCTCTTCTGCTATGCTGATGTCAACACTCAACATGATTTGGAGGGTGCCACTGTTGAAGGGCCTCTCTCCAATTCCTCCCATCCATAGACTTTCACCAGACCCATGAATGCCTGTGTGGAGCGAAGAACCTCCCCTAATTCCTCCCATCCATAGATTTTCATGAGCTTGAAATTAAGTTGATTGTTTTAAGCCACTAGTTCCTCAACTAAAAAGTAACATTATTAACAAAGAAATTTGTAGAAGACTCTTTAATGACATGGATTACCCTACAACTATTTCAAACTATACAAATGGGTTATAATATATAGCATGTAGTTAATCCATACGTGGTTTAAATGCACTTTGTCTAGAAGATTGCTGACAGCCCTACGTTAGCATGGCAATACAATGTACTTGTCATCTCTGAGACTGATGATCTTCATTGCCTTCCTTTTACTTTTAGTACTTTCTAAATTGTTATTAATGAAGGCATGTTTTAGAATATTTTCCACCATCACAATCTGTATTCAGTAAACAGTATGTGTTATTTAAAATAAAATTGTTTTAAAAAAATTTGTGTAAAAAAAACTTACACAAATATATTTCTTCCTTTTTGTCTTTTGATTCAGTAATGCTTCAGTAGAAAATAATTTCCTGTTATCGTAAATGGGCCTAAGCACATACACAAGCACACATGACATGCTCACATGCCCAGAATGGCTATCTGGTGAGACCACTATGAGTCATTGCAGGAAAGGCAGTCATTCAGCTCAGATGCAGTCCCTTATGTGTGTTAGAAGTCAGACAGCCTCTGTGCCACGTGAAACCCATGGGGTGGGAACTGAGGTGACACAGGGTGTTGGGGTGTGCACTGATGTTCCTTAATCAAGCCTCCTCTTTAAGTCTTGACCAAGTGATGCTTCAGTAGACCTATAGTTGGCAGAGAAGAAACTGTGAGGTATGATGGAAGAACACAGAAGTCAGCATGTGGGTGAGCTATGGCTATAGTCTCCTTACATGGCATGGGCTTGTGTCATTCCTAGACACAGGGGCTTTAGGCCACTGTGGTCAAGTAGCCAAGAGCACTGGAAGTCATATCAGGAGCAGTAAGCTGGTTATTTGGAAAGACTCTTGTGGGAGAGATGTCCGTGTCAGGTTAGATCTGTCTTGAGCTGCAGGCCAGGGTCACGAGGCCAGACCTAGCAGGACAGTGAGGAAGCAATAGCAGTCAAGTCCAAATTCAGATTCCGGCAGAGGCAATTGACTCTGCCCTTAATTTCTTTGCCATTTGAGCAGAGGGGCATTGCATCTACACAAGTAAGCATGTCGGAGGTCATGCTGGTTGCAATGACATTGGCCTTTTTTCAGGATCATTGCATTTTAGTCTGGAGATGGTCACATGATCTGGCCTCTAATGCACCTTTATTTTCTAAAAAATATTTTTTATTTTTAAAATGTGGGATATAATTCAGGGTTAGGAATACAAATGTTCATTATGCAGGTACCCTTGTTGATGAGGTGCCACTGGCAGTTTCCCACTGCTGCCAATTCTTTTCTTATAGTATTATGATCATTGTTCAGGGTCTGCTTATGAGTGAGAACATGTGTTACTCAGTTCTTTGTTTCTATGATAGACCACTCAGTATTATCGACTCTAAGTTCATCCAAGTTTGCTGCAAAGTTCATAATTTTGTCCTTATTTATGACTGAGTAATATTCCACCATGTATATGTACCACAACTTTTTTATCCAGTCCTCTTTTGATGAGCAGCATGGTTGGTTCCATTTTTTTTTTTTTTTTGCTATTTTGAATTATGCTGCAATAAACATGCGGGTTCGGGTATCTTTTTCATATGTGATTTGAGTTCCTCCAGGTACATTCCCAGCAGTGGGACTGCAGGGTCATAAGGAAGGTCGAATTCTAGATCTTTTAGGAGTTCCCAAACTTTCTACAGAGGTTGTACTAGTTTACACTCCCTTGAAAGAAGAGTGGACATGGCGGCCTCGGTGTCTACCATAACAGATCAGGCACTAGAGGACTCAGGAACGGGGAATTGGCAGATTGGCTCCATAGGATGCTGTTGTCCAGAAAGCCACTGCAATTGACACAAGTCCCCTTGCTTCCCTGAGAACACAAGGGCTTTGGGTGGAATGATGCTATCCTGGCCCTGATTGTCACCTCACAACAGTCTGTCACCTTCCTGTGCAGATGATGTTGGGACATTGCAATTTCCTTTGCTGCTTGTTTAAACAAGCCAGGAACACCAATGAACATGACAAGAAAGCCTGTACTGAGAAACAAAACAATAATAGAAATGATTTCCTGGAGAAGGAGCCACACAGGGTCACAACAGAGGAACGGGAGTAGGGTGTAGCCAAGTGTGTGTCCCGAATACAACTGAGTGTCCTGTATTTTTTTTCACATAGCAATGGCCACCTGCTCAAGTTTATCAGGTGCATGTGGACAGTTGTTCCAGAGGATGAGTATGCATGTCCTCATGTCTTTCCCAATGTGCCACCCAGATGTGTTGTTTCTGCTCTGCTGCCTGTTTCAGTCACTGGAAAAACCCACTCATTCAATTCTCCCATCCACTATTGAGACTTCTAGCTATTTTTGCTGATTTGCTTCCATGTACAAACCCAAAATATCAGCACATACAATAGGCATCAACTTTAAAATAGGTGATCTGTCCCTGCTAACACGTGACTCTGATCCCAGCCATCATCATCTCCCTCCTGAAATGTGGTGAAGTCCCCTAAGGCCTGTCACGGCCTCTTAGGTCTGTGCTCCAGGCAGGGCTGGGGAACTTTACAGAGGCGAGCTGGGCTCAGAATCACAATTTGCTCCAGACTTTGAGGTGGCTTCATGCCCGGAATGTCACAGACATTCTCACCAGGGCCTCTAAGGCTTGCATGTCACGGCTGCCCCCTACCTCCACATATTACCCTGCTTTTCCTCCCTCCCTCCTCTGTTCTCACCCATCACTGGCCACATTTCTCCATCTTGCCCACTCTGCCTCTGGGACTGTCACTCGCTGTTTCTACTAATCCCATTGCCTGCCTCTGGGATACCCACCATTTCCTCTCATGTCCTGAGGGCTGTGCTTGATGTATCATAGACAGGAGAAGGCCCAACACTTAAAAATGATGATGAAACCTCCATGTCTGCTGTCCACCACAGCTGTGCTGTGCTTATTTCCCATGATAGTGTTTCTCACTTCTCCAACACAGGCCCTGTATGCACAGACACCTGTCTGTCTATGACTTAGCCACAGACTCAACTAAAGTAGAATTCCCCAGAGCAAATGCATTTTCTTACTTTTCTTTTTTAACGAGTACATTCTTACACCAAAACAATGCCTGGAAAATAATGTTAATACCCGGCTCAATAAAACTCCAGAACCATTTGTCAGACAATCATGAAGCAGTGAATATTAAGAATGTCCAGTGACTTCGATATGGCAATACATGTCTTAAATAAAACATTTAATATGTGCACACAGTCATCAGGATGATGTGGTTTTCATGAACTATGATAACAGGTGTCAAATGTATATTGTATCTTTTAAGCGTATCTCGTCTTCAAGATATCTGGGAGGCACAAATGTCCCTCTTGACATTTTCCAGTGACTCATTCATAATAGCTAGCACTCTTGGGCTCCATTTACCTTTCTGGTAATACATATTTGCTTGCCTTGCTAAAGAATGTCAGCTGTTTGTCTGAAATAATTAAAAGACAGCGTGCTAATGCTGCAATATAGAGATGTTTGGGATACCATTAGAGAGTGATAGATAAAATAACTAATTCAATATTTAAAAGATGGGTGAGAGCTAGTTCTGTCCACATGCATCAGAAAAAGAGAAGGTTTTGATGTGCATTTTCCTGATGGTGTTTCTAGTGAATGTAAAT
Organism: Carlito syrichta; assembly: GCF_000164805.1. Taxonomy (NCBI): domain Eukaryota; kingdom Metazoa; phylum Chordata; class Mammalia; order Primates; family Tarsiidae; genus Carlito; species Carlito syrichta. Next base: position 252 of record NW_007218837.1, on the reverse strand, counting down.
AACTAAGGCATTAGTTCTAGTTCATAGTAACACACTCCAAAGTTCAGAGTTGAGAGAGAATCAGTAGCGTGGGCAGCGAGTGTGCCACCTATCTGCTTCTTGGACATCATCGCCACGTGTCTCCATCTGAGTGTCCTTGGGGAAATGAAGGAAAGCTTAACTGGATATAGCTGGAAAATAGAGTGATCGGTTGAAGATGCTGTCCCTGGTGCATATCCTGCTCTGGTGTATATCCTGCTGTCATACACAATC
>NW_007218836.1:0-6501 GCF_000164805.1 Carlito syrichta | reverse complement strand
AGTTGGTTGGCAGTTACATCTGCAGTCCCATAACACTAACATGAAAAAGACTTACCCCAGAGGATATGATACACATACATCCCCACATATTACCCCAAACAGCAGAAGGATGTGATTTTCTAACTGCTTTCAAGGATTGACAGCAAATAGAAAATCGTGAGTGAAGCCCTAGGCATGTGGGCTCCTCACAACTCAGAATAAAACCAACTTTTTTTCTGACAGATTGTGACTATGATACTAGCTAGAGTCTGTAATTTAATTGACAAGAAAAATAAAGAATAAAATACGGATAGGTAGAAACTATAGGTGATTTTAGTATTTATTATTTTTTAAAATTTAATATATTTTATTATTTTTATATTTGGGGTATTTTTAAAATATTTTTATAGTCATAAAAATAGCAATTATATATTCTTTATATATAAAATGTTATAAAATGTTTTTATCTAAAGTCTTTAAATATAAAATGCTCTTTAATTTCAGCAAAATGTGCATATACACTCATGGTATAAATAACACATGGTCATAAATCTGTAAGAGGCAACTATACTGATAGAAAAACACTTCTGTATAAATACAAAAATTGTTGGTGTAGAATGAACATAAAATGCTACCAGTACACGTCATTTTTCCATGAATACAATCCTCCTAAAATACACACAATTTCAAGACAACTTAGACTATTTGTATTTTAATGTTATATTAATAAACTCAAAATATTCTTTTCTAAAGAACTTTTTTTATACATGACTGTCTTTGAGTTTTGTATTAAGTTTTTTGCCAGGAAAATATTTTAAAGTGTTTCGCACTTCAGACTTGTTTTATAATTTTGGGACTCTGGGTATAAAATGGTCAATTGGGATTATAAGCTTAGGTATACTTAATTACATGCCTGCATTTATTATTTTAATCTGACTTCTATATTACTACAAGATAAGCCTCTATAACTTAGAAATATTGATTGGAAATGTCACAATTGGAGAAAATCAAAATGACTTTATTTTTCTGCAGTATTCGGTCAAAAAGAGAGCTTGTAGGTCAAATAATATATGATCTAAAGAACTTATGATTTATTAAAAAAAAATTAACACAAAGTTAATAGGAGCCCAAGGCAGGAAAACCATGAAGAGGCCTGAGTTGTGAGTGTACACTGAACCCCCACACACCACCGTGGGTTGTTCTGGAAAAGCCTCATATGAAACCCCTTGAAATCAAATGTCACAGTGACTTAGAGAGAGTTCAGCAAAGATGGAAAGACATCATAACAAGTTTTCGAGAAATAATTGACCCAGCACGAGATGTGCAACCCATACCATTTAGTTCCAAATAATTATTGGTGGATTTTGCAGTGCACCTGTGGAAGGAGACTGGCTGTCCACCCAAGTTCTGTCCTCCTGACCCAGCCTAAGCATCCTTGTAGGGGCCAGTTGCCCAGGAGGGGAAGGGGGTCCAACCTCTCTCAGTTGGGAATGCCGTGTCCTGTGGGTGTGTGCCTGGGGGATGCATGAAGGGATAACAACAGCTTCTAGGTCTGGCTCCTTGCACCCCTCAGTGCTGGATCCTCCCCCATGCTGGCTGGCTGGATGGCGTGGCCAGATGAGCCTGGACCCCTTGTGACAGCAACATGGAACAGATCAGCCTGGATGCGAGAACAACTGGTGGAGCAACCACCCCCGCCCAAATACATCAACTGGACTGTGTCACTGCTCTCACATGAAGACATGTGCAATTCAGGATGTCCTTAGAACAGACGCCAGAATCACTTTAAGTCATCTAAGACTGGTCCTGGAAGCAGGGTGCTTCCCTCAAACAGCCTAAGCTATGTGGATTTGGGCAGTGCCAGGGGACTCGACTGTTCAGAAGTTGGTAAGGTAAGATCTGTCTGACGTGGTGGCTGGCACATTTGAAATAAAACAACTGTGATGGTGTGGAAGGTGGACCAGGGACTTGCCAGGCTGAAAATCCCTGGGGAAGAAGCTGGGAAACCAAACTTGACCAGGCTATGTATGCTCTTGGTGCCAGCAGCATTTAGCACATTGCTAGAAAAATGAAATAACTTAGGTGTGAATCAGCAACTGACCATCAAAATGAATAAAACAGACAGACCAGTAATTTGGGGGATTGTAGGTTAGAAAAGCCGGCTCCTTTGAGATCCCAAGCAGCAAGGGACCAAATTGAGAAGTGACTGGTATGGGTTAGACAGCCTCTGAGGACAAAAGGAAGACATGGACTTCCTCACCTGCAAGCCTCCACTTCCCAGCCTCCTTCCAGCAAGTGGATTCTGTCCATGTCAATGCAAGCTAGACCCTTCCAGATCTGGGTCACAAACAATTTCTGTGTGGCGATGTGTGCTTTCAGCCCTCTTCTGCTATGCTGATGTCAACACTCAACATGATTTGGAGGGTGCCACTGTTGAAGGGCCTCTCTCCAATTCCTCCCATCCATAGACTTTCACCAGACCCATGAATGCCTGTGTGGAGCGAAGAACCTCCCCTAATTCCTCCCATCCATAGATTTTCATGAGCTTGAAATTAAGTTGATTGTTTTAAGCCACTAGTTCCTCAACTAAAAAGTAACATTATTAACAAAGAAATTTGTAGAAGACTCTTTAATGACATGGATTACCCTACAACTATTTCAAACTATACAAATGGGTTATAATATATAGCATGTAGTTAATCCATACGTGGTTTAAATGCACTTTGTCTAGAAGATTGCTGACAGCCCTACGTTAGCATGGCAATACAATGTACTTGTCATCTCTGAGACTGATGATCTTCATTGCCTTCCTTTTACTTTTAGTACTTTCTAAATTGTTATTAATGAAGGCATGTTTTAGAATATTTTCCACCATCACAATCTGTATTCAGTAAACAGTATGTGTTATTTAAAATAAAATTGTTTTAAAAAAATTTGTGTAAAAAAAACTTACACAAATATATTTCTTCCTTTTTGTCTTTTGATTCAGTAATGCTTCAGTAGAAAATAATTTCCTGTTATCGTAAATGGGCCTAAGCACATACACAAGCACACATGACATGCTCACATGCCCAGAATGGCTATCTGGTGAGACCACTATGAGTCATTGCAGGAAAGGCAGTCATTCAGCTCAGATGCAGTCCCTTATGTGTGTTAGAAGTCAGACAGCCTCTGTGCCACGTGAAACCCATGGGGTGGGAACTGAGGTGACACAGGGTGTTGGGGTGTGCACTGATGTTCCTTAACCAAGCCTCCTCTTTAAGTCTTGACCAAGTGATGCTTCAGTAGACCTATAGTTGGCAGAGAAGAAACTGTGAGGTATGATGGAAGAACACAGAAGTCAGCATGTGGGTGAGCTATGGCTATAGTCTCCTTACATGGCATGGGCTTGTGTCATTCCTAGACACAGGGGCTTTAGGCCACTGTGGTCAAGTAGCCAAGAGCACTGGAAGTCATATCAGGAGCAGTAAGCTGGTTATTTGGAAAGACTCTTGTGGGAGAGATGTCCGTGTCAGGTTAGATCTGTCTTGAGCTGCAGGCCAGGGTCACGAGGCCAGACCTAGCAGGACAGTGAGGAAGCAATAGCAGTCAAGTCCAAATTCAGATTCCGGCAGAGGCAATTGACTCTGCCCTTAATTTCTTTGCCATTTGAGCAGAGGGGCATTGCATCTACACAAGTTAAGCATGTCGGAGGTCATGCTGGTTGCAATGACATTGGCCTTTTTTCAGGATCATTGCATTTTAGTCTGGAGATGGTCACATGATCTGGCCTCTAATGCACCTTTATTTTCTAAAAAATATTTTTTATTTTTAAAATGTGGGATATAATTCAGGGTTAGGAATACAAATGTTCATTATGCAGGTACCCTTGTTGATGAGGTGCCACTGGCAGTTTCCCACTGCTGCCAATTCTTTTCTTATAGTATTATGATCATTGTTCAGGGTCTGCTTATGAGTGAGAACATGTGTTACTCAGTTCTTTGTTTCTATGATAGACCACTCAGTATTATCGACTCTAAGTTCATCCAAGTTTGCTGCAAAGTTCATAATTTTGTCCTTATTTATGACTGAGTAATATTCCACCATGTATATGTACCACAACTTTTTTATCCAGTCCTCTTTTGATGAGCAGCATGGTTGGTTCCATTTTTTTTTTTTTTTGCTATTTTGAATTATGCTGCAATAAACATGCGGGTTCGGGTATCTTTTTCATATGTGATTTGAGTTCCTCCAGGTACATTCCCAGCAGTGGGACTGCAGGGTCATAAGGAAGGTCGAATTCTAGATCTTTTAGGAGTTCCCAAACTTTCTACAGAGGTTGTACTAGTTTACACTCCCTTGAAAGAAGAGTGGACATGGCGGCCTCGGTGTCTACCATAACAGATCAGGCACTAGAGGACTCAGGAACGGGGAATTGGCAGATTGGCTCCATAGGATGCTGTTGTCCAGAAAGCCACTGCAATTGACACAAGTCCCCTTGCTTCCCTGAGAACACAAGGGCTTTGGGTGGAATGATGCTATCCTGGCCCTGATTGTCACCTCACAACAGTCTGTCACCTTCCTGTGCAGATGATGTTGGGACATTGCAATTTCCTTTGCTGCTTGTTTAAACAAGCCAGGAACACCAATGAACATGACAAGAAAGCCTGTACTGAGAAACAAAACAATAATAGAAATGATTTCCTGGAGAAGGAGCCACACAGGGTCACAACAGAGGAACGGGAGTAGGGTGTAGCCAAGTGTGTGTCCCGAATACAACTGAGTGTCCTGTATTTTTTTTCACATAGCAATGGCCACCTGCTCAAGTTTATCAGGTGCATGTGGACAGTTGTTCCAGAGGATGAGTATGCATGTCCTCATGTCTTTCCCAATGTGCCACCCAGATGTGTTGTTTCTGCTCTGCTGCCTGTTTCAGTCACTGGAAAAACCCACTCATTCAATTCTCCCATCCACTATTGAGACTTCTAGCTATTTTTGCTGATTTGCTTCCATGTACAAACCCAAAATATCAGCACATACAATAGGCATCAACTTTAAAATAGGTGATCTGTCCCTGCTAACACGTGACTCTGATCCCAGCCATCATCATCTCCCTCCTGAAATGTGGTGAAGTCCCCTAAGGCCTGTCACGGCCTCTTAGGTCTGTGCTCCAGGCAGGGCTGGGGAACTTTACAGAGGCGAGCTGGGCTCAGAATCACAATTTGCTCCAGACTTTGAGGTGGCTTCATGCCCGGAATGTCACAGACATTCTCACCAGGGCCTCTAAGGCTTGCATGTCACGGCTGCCCCCTACCTCCACATATTACCCTGCTTTTCCTCCCTCCCTCCTCTGTTCTCACCCATCACTGGCCACATTTCTCCATCTTGCCCACTCTGCCTCTGGGACTGTCACTCGCTGTTTCTACTAATCCCATTGCCTGCCTCTGGGATACCCACCATTTCCTCTCATGTCCTGAGGGCTGTGCTTGATGTATCATAGACAGGAGAAGGCCCAACACTTAAAAATGATGATGAAACCTCCATGTCTGCTGTCCACCACAGCTGTGCTGTGCTTATTTCCCATGATAGTGTTTCTCACTTCTCCAACACAGGCCCTGTATGCACAGACACCTGTCTGTCTATGACTTAGCCACAGACTCAACTAAAGTAGAATTCCCCAGAGCAAATGCATTTTCTTACTTTTCTTTTTTAACGAGTACATTCTTACACCAAAACAATGCCTGGAAAATAATGTTAATACCCGGCTCAATAAAACTCCAGAACCATTTGTCAGACAATCATGAAGCAGTGAATATTAAGAATGTCCAGTGACTTCGATATGGCAATACATGTCTTAAATAAAACATTTAATATGTGCACACAGTCATCAGGATGATGTGGTTTTCATGAACTATGATAACAGGTGTCAAATGTATATTGTATCTTTTAAGCGTATCTCGTCTTCAAGATATCTGGGAGGCACAAATGTCCCTCTTGACATTTTCCAGTGACTCATTCATAATAGCTAGCACTCTTGGGCTCCATTTACCTTTCTGGTAATACATATTTGCTTGCCTTGCTAAAGAATGTCAGCTGTTTGTCTGAAATAATTAAAAGACAGCGTGCTAATGCTGCAATATAGAGATGTTTGGGATACCATTAGAGAGTGATAGATAAAATAACTAATTCAATATTTAAAAGATGGGTGAGAGCTAGTTCTGTCCACATGCATCAGAAAAAGAGAAGGTTTTGATGTGCATTTTCCTGATGGTGTTTCTAGTGAATGTAAATAACTAAGGCATTAGTTCTAGTTCATAGTAACACACTCCAAAGTTCAGAGTTGAGAGAGAATCAGTAGCGTGGGCAGCGAGTGTGCCACCTATCTGCTTCTTGGACATCATCGCCACGTGTCTCCATCTGAGTGTCCTTGGGGAAATGAAGGAAAGCTTAACTGGATATAGCTGGAAAATAGAGTGATCGGTTGAAGATGCTGTCCCTGGTGCATATCCTGCTCTGGTGTATATCCTGCTGTCATACACAATC
>NW_007218835.1:0-5086 GCF_000164805.1 Carlito syrichta | reverse complement strand
AAACATTTTTAAAGTAAAAAAAAGAATAAAAAAATCAAGTCAGTTGCATGTTTACAGCTTTCATTTATTTATTTATTTATTTTAATTTTTTAAAAATGTGGGGTACAATTCAGAGTTAGATAAACAAACCTTGATTATTTAGGGTCTCTGGTTTATGAGGTATGCCCCTCCCTTCCTTAGCAGTATCCCTCCAATGCCAATCTCTCCTCTCCCCCTAAAGAGTGTTCCATGACTGCCAGTCACTTTCTTACAGCACTATAAGTGATCAATTTCAGCTCATTTGTGAGAACAAATGGAACTCTGTTCTTTCTGTGATGCATCACTGAAAATGACCTATCTCTTATCCATCAAACGTTCTGCAAAATCTTTTTATCTGTCCATTTTTATGGGTGCATAATATTTCACTGTGTATATACCACATTTATTTTATCCATTCCAGTTTTGATGGGCAACATGTTTGGTACCATGTTTTTTTACAGTTGTTATTAGAGCTGCAAAAAACATACTAGTACAGGTATCATTTTGGTAAAATGATTAGAATTCCTCCAGGTATATACTCTAACGTGAAATTCCTGAGTCACATTGCAGGTTAATATCTTGTCCCATTAGAAATCACCACACTGTTTTCCAAAGTTGTTGTTGCTTTGCTTTTCAGTCAACAGGCAGTGTAGAAGCATTTATTTTTTCCTAAATCCTTAACAGCCTCTATAATTGTGTGTTTTATTAATGATGGTCAGTCTTACAGGGGGTATGTGGTATTTCAAATTGGTCCTATTTGCATTTCTGTGATGGTGAGTTAGGCAGAGCAATTTTCATGTTTCTCCTGGCTGCCCGTATCCCTTCTTATGAAAAGTGTCCAATCACGTTTTTTGCACACTTTTCAAAGGGAAAGTTTGTCTGATTTTTCTGAGTGTTTGTGTTTCTTGTAGATCCTAGGTGTTATGCTTTTTCATAGATATATACTTGGAGAATCCTTTTTCCCATTCTGTTGACTGATTGCCTGCTTTTCTGATAGTCTGTTTTGTATTGCAGAAAGTATATTAATCTGATGAGATCACACTTGTCTTTCTTACTTTTTACGGCATGGGTATTTAGGGTTCAGAATAGGAATAAGTTTCCGGATGCAGTTTCCATAATGGTGTCTCCTGTGCTTTCCAAGATTATTATAATGTGGTGTTTTACTTTTTGGTCTTTGATCCACTTAGAGTTAATGTGTATGGTGATAGTTAGGGGTCCTGTTTCACCCTTGTGCAAGTGTTCAGCCTTTTCCCAGCACCATTTACTGAAAATGTTTTCCATTACCCAGTGGTTCTTGGATGTTTTTTTCCGAGATGTGTTGGTTGAGAATTTGAGGATTTCATTCTCTGTCCTGATCCATAGGCGTATGAACCTATTCTTGTACCAATACCAGACTGTGTTGATTACTGTAAACATATAGTAAAATTTGAAGTCTCGAACAGTGATAGCTCCTGCTTTGTTTCTATTGATAAGATTCTTTTGGATAACCTTGATTGTTTAGTTTCATATGAATTCTTTTTTTTTTTTGAGTTGGAGTCTCATTCTGTTGCCCAGTCTGGGGTGCAATAGCTGCTCACGGCCACTGCAGCCTCGAACTGCTGGGCTCCAGCAATCCTTCTGCCTCAGCCTTCCCTGCAGTCTGATACACAGGCATGCGCTACCACTCCTGACTGATTTTTTCATTTATTGTAGAAATGATGTCTCGCTGCCCAGGTGGATCTCGAACCCGCGGGCTCAGGCAATCGACTTTCCTCAGCCTCCCAAAGGAGCGGGATTACAGGCTGAGCCATCTAGCCTGGCTCATATGAATCCTTAATTTCAATTTCTAGGTCTCAGAAGACTGATATTCACTTAATGGTGATTTCACTGAATTTGTAGATTGCATAAAGGCTAATTTTTACATTAAAGAGGTAAGCAAAGTCAGGGAAAAAAGCATGTCAAATTGCCATTTATGACATCAGCCTCAGAACTTTGATATCATACAGGGAAGGACCTTGACTACTGAGCAATCCTTAGGCTTCAAGTGATTGTGTTCAGTGCTCTGTCACATGCGTGAGACATGGTGGATTTCATTCTCAAGGAGTGAAGAAAACCATGTTTTCACACCTATCCAAAAACTTCTCAAGGGATAAGTGACCATTCAAGAATCCACTAAACGACATAGTCTTTTTTTTTTTGTAAAGCAGTATTTATTGAGAGGACAGAGAAACTCCTACACTGCGAGGGGACCTGAGGGGGTTGCCCAAGAGGTAGTCTTTTATTATTGTGGTTACCAAATACTATTGGAGCTTGGTTATAGCACAACCACATACTATTTTAGCGCTTTCTTTAGTTTACAAATTTTGGATGTTTTTACTAGTATGTACAGCCTTTGAGCCGTTTCTCTAACAGGACTTGAACACCGCTTTAGGTAAGACCATCGTCAGATTTCCGGAATTTTCAATTATCTAAATTTTTATACTAATGAGGAGCTAAAATATTTACTGCTTTGTAAATCTCCATGTTATTTTGTTTTATGTATATTGGGCCCCAAATCCACTTTTTCTGTGTGCCTGATTTTAAATGCTTGGTGATTAAAAGTATAAGATTAATCGGATACTTTGCTGCAGAGTACAGCATTATATCTTAGGTAGAGAAAATACTAGGGGATTCAATGGAAATAGTCTTTTAAAAGTACAAATTGTGTTAAAATATAAAGGAAATGTGATTTTATATTTTCTTCAACTATATAAGTGAAACTTTTCTTTAAGGATTGTGCATCTGTAATATTTAATCAAAATTAACAATCAGAAAATACAGAGTTCACCAAGAAAATGTACACAAATTTTAAGAATTGAAAAAGCTGTATTAAATTAATAATACTCTTTTATTTTCTAAATTTTTAAAGATTTATTATACACTCTGCCTTCTGAATAGCACTTAGGTACACTAAATCTCTAGGTTCGGTTATCTAAGAATGATATATATCTGGAATCTCAACAATTTTCGATTTAGGCAGAATAAAACATTCAGAATTTATGTGAGAAACACTGTAGTTGTCAATTTTGAAGGCATCATTTTACCGTGTACTCTAAAGTATTAAAAGGAAAAGGAGTTATCATTAGAGTATTATCCACTTCTTAAGAAATCAATCCCTGCTTTATGAACATTTCTAGGTCCAAACCTGAATTGTAACCATTTTTAAAGTAAACAAAAAAATAGAATAAACAAGTAAAGTCAGTTCCATGTGTTACAGCTTTCATTTATTTGTTTAATTATTTATTTATTTTCTTTTTTTGTTTTAATTTTTTAAAAAATATAGGGTAAAATTCAGAGCTAGATATACAAACATTGATTATGCAGGGTCCCTGCTTGATGAGGTATGCCACTCGCTTCCTTAACAGTATCCCTCCACTGCCATTCTCACTCCTCCCCCTAACAGTTTTCCACAACAACCCATCACTTTCTTACAGCACTCTAAGTGATCCAGTTCAGCTCATGAGTGAGAACTTATGGAACTCTCTTCTTTGTTTCTGTGAGAAATCACTGAAAATGACCTACCTCATATCCAACAAATGTTCTGCAATATCCTTATATCTGTCTTTTTTTATGGCTTCATAATATTCCACTGTGTATATATCAAATTTATTTTATCCATTCCAGCTTTTTGGGCAACATGTTTAGTACCATGTTTTTTGGAATTGTGATTAGAGCTGTAAAAATCATGCTTGTGCAGGTATCTTTTCAGTAAAATGATTTGAGTTCCTGCAGGTATATTATCTACAGGGGAATGACTGAGTCACATGGTAGGTTAATATCTTGTCCTTTTAGAAACCACCACACTCTTTTCCAAAGGAGTTGCTCTACTTTTCAGTCCACATGTAGTGTACAAGCACTGATTTTTTCCCCAAATCCTTACCAGCCTCTGTTATTGTTTGTTTTCTTAATGATGGCCAGTCTTACAGGGGGTATGTGGTATTTCAAAGTGGTCTCATTTGGATTTCTTTGATGATGAGTTCGGCTGAGCAATGTTTATGTGTCTGCTGGCTCCCTGTATCTCTTCTATGGAAAGTGTCCAATCACGTATTTGGCACACTTTTCAAAGGGAATGTTTGTCTGATTATTCGGAGTGTTTGAGTTTCTTGTAGAACCTAGATGCTATGCTTTATTGCAGATATATAGCTAGAGAATCCTTTTTACCTTTCTGTTGACTGTATTCCTGCTCTTGTGATTTTTTTTATGTTTTGCAGAAGTATATTAATTTGATGAGATCCCACTGGTCTAACTTACTTTTTATGGCATGGATATTTAGGGTTCTGAAGAAGAATTAGTTTCCAGTTCCAGTTTCCATAATGGTGCCTCCTGTGTTTTCTAAGATTATTATAATTTGGTGTTTTATGTTTAGGTTATTGATCCATTTAGATTTAATTTGTGTGGTGATAGTTAGGGATCCTGTTTCAGCCTTGTGCATGTGTTTAGCCTATTCCCAGCACTGATACTGAATATGTTCTCTATTATCCAGTGGATCCTGGAGGTTTTTTCCAAGATGAATTGGTTGAGAATTTGCGTATTTCATTTTCTTTCCTGATCCATTGGCCTATGGACCTATTCTTGTACCGATACCAGGCTGTGTTGATTACTATAAACATATAGTAAAGTTTGAAGCCTGGAACAGTGATAGCTTCTGATTTGTTTCTATTGATAAGATTATTTTGGCTATTCTTGATTGTTTCTGGCTTCATATGAATTCTTTTTTTTTTCTTTTTTTGAGTTGGAGTCTCATTCTGTCCCCCAGTCTGGAGTGAAGTAGCAGCTCACCCCCTCCGCATCCTCGACCTGCTTGGCTCCAGTGATCCTTCTGCCTCAGTCTTCCCTGTAGCCTGATTCACAGGCATGTGCTACCACGCTCGACTGATTTTTTCATTAATTGCAAAGATGAGTTCTCGCTGCCCAAGCATGTCTCCAACCCACGGGCTCAGGCAATCCACTCACCTCAGTCTCCCAAAGGCGCGGCATTACAGACTGAGCCACCGAGCCTGGCTCATATGAATCCTTAATTGCAATTTATAGGTCTGAGAAGAATGATGTT
>NW_007218834.1:0-4115 GCF_000164805.1 Carlito syrichta | reverse complement strand
AAAACATAGGGGCGCAGGTATCTTTTTGGTAAGATTATTTGAGTTCCTACAGGTATATTCTCTACAGTGGAAATTCTGTGTCACATGGTACGTCAATATCTTGTCCCTTTACAAACCACCACAGTTTTCCAAAGATGTTTCTCTACTTTTCAGTCCACATGCAGTGTAGATGCATTTTTTCTTCCAAAATTCTGACCTGCATCTGTTATAGTTTGTTTTGCTGATGATGGCCAGTCTTACAGGGGGTATTTGGAATTTCAAAATGGTTTCATTTGCATTTCTTTGATGATTAGTGTGACTGAGCAATTTTCATGTGTCTCCTGGCTGCCCGTATCTCTTCTTATAAAATGTGTCCACTCACGTATTTGCACACTTTGCAAAGGGAATGTTTGCCTTATTTTTCTAAGTGTTTGAATTTCCTGTAGATCCTAGATGTAATGCTTCTTTACAGATATATAGTTGTAGAATCATTTTTGCCATTCTGTTGTATGTATCCGTGCTCTTCTGTCTGTTTCCTTTGTTTTGCAGAAGTATATTATTTTTTTGAGATCACACTTTTCTTACTTCTTAATGCATGGGTATTTTGGGCCCTGAATAGGAATTAATTTCCGATTACAGTTTCCCTATTGATGTCTCCTGCGTTTTCAAACATTATTATAATTTGCTTTACGTTTAGGTCTTTGATCCATTTAGAGTTAATGTGTATGGTGATAGATAGTGGTCCTATTTCAATCTTATATATGTTGTCAGCCTATTCCCAGTACCATTTACTGAATATGTTCTCCATTACCCAGTGAGTCTTGGAGGTTTTTTCAAATATGAGTTGGTTGAGGATTTGCGATTTCATTCTCTGTCCTGATCCATTGGCCTATGAACCTATTCTTGTACCAATACCAGGCTGTGTTGATTACCGTAAACATATAATAAAATTTGAAGTGTGGAACTGCGATAGCTCCTGCTTTGTTTCTTTTGATAAGATTCTTTTGGCTATTCATGATTGTTTATGGTTTCATATGAATTCTTTATTGTAATGTCCAGGTCTGAGAAGAATGATGTTAACTTAATGGTTATTTCATTGAATCTGTAGATTGACTAAAAGACTAATTTTTACATTGAAAGAGGTAAGTAAAGTCATGGAAACACGCATGTCAAATTGTTATTTATGACACCAGCCTCAGAACTTTGACATCATAATGTGTGGGACCTTGACTATTGAGCAATCCTTAGGCTTCAAGAACTTGTGTACTATGCTCTGCCAAATGCAGTAGACATGGTGGATTTCATTCCCAAACAGTGAAGGGAACCATGTGTGCACACGTATCAAAAATTTCTCCAGTTAAAAGTGTCCGTGTAGAATCCTCTAAACGAGGTAGTGGTTTTTTGTTTGTTTGTTTGTTTGTTCTTTTATTGCAGTGTTTATTCAGTAGACCAAGAACTTCTGAAAGTGGGAGGGGACCTGAGGGGGTTGCCCAAGATGTAGTCTTTTATTATTATGGTCATGGAGCCCTGTTGGAGCATGGTTATAGCACAACCAAATAATATTTCAGTATTTTCTTTAGTTTAGAAATTTTTCAATGTTTTTATTCTTGTGTAACAGCCTTTGAGCAGATTTTCCTACAGAATTTGCACATTGTGTTTGCTAAGATCATAATCAATGTTCCAGAATTTTCAATTATCTACATTTTTATACTTCTGCAGAGGCCAAAGATTTACTACTTTGTAAATCTCCATATTATTATTGTTTATATATATTTGGCCCCAAATTCTCCTTTATCTGTGTGCCTCATAGTACATGCTTGCTGAGTAAAAGTATCAGATTAATTGGAAACTGGGTTGCAGAGTACAGCATTATGTCTTAGGTAGAGAGAATACTAGCGGTTCAATGGAAATCCTCTTTTAAAAACATAAATTGGGTTAAAATATAAAGGGAATGTGATTTTATATTTCCTTCAAGTATTTAAGGGAAACTTTTCTCTAAGTATTGCACATATGTAAAATTTAATCAAAATTAACAAGCAGAAAGCAGAGAGTGCACCAAGAAATTGTACACACATTTTCAGAATTGAAAAAACTGCATTAAATTGCAATACTGTTAATTTTCTAAAATTTTTAAGTCTCATTATGCATTCTGCCTTCTGATTAGTACTAAGATACACTGAATGTCAAGGTTCAGTTTTCTAAGAATGATATACCTCTGGAATCTCAAAAAGTTTCAATTTAGTCAGTATAAAACATTCAAAATTTATGTGAGAAACACTGTAGTTGTCAATTTTGAAGGCAGAATTATATCATGTCTTCCAACGTATTAAAAGGAAAAGGAGTTATCATTGGAGTATTACACAATTCTTTAAAAATCAATCCTTGCATAATGAAATTTTTAGGCCCAAACCTGAATTGTAACCATTTTTAAAGTAAAAGAAAATAAAAATAGAATAAACAAATAAAGTCATTTGTGTGTTTTACAGCTTTCATTTATTTATTTATTTAAATACTTATTTTAATTTTTTTAAAATGTGGGGTACAATTCAGAGTTAGACACACAAACGTTGTTTTGGCAGGGTCCCTTGTGGATGAGTTATGCCCCTTCCTTCCTTAGCAGTATCCCTCCACTTCCAATCTCATCCCTCTGCATAAAAAGTTTTCCACTACTGCCAATCACTTTCTTACAGTACTATAAGTGATAAAGTTCAGCTCATGAGTGAGAATATATGAAACTCTGTTCTTTGGTTCTGTGATAAATCACTGAATATTGCCAACCTCATATCCATCAAACATTCTGCAAAATCCTTCTATCTGTCCTTTTTTATGGCTGCATAATATTCCACAGTGTATATACCTCATTTATTTTATCCATTCCAGCTTTGATGGACAACATGGTTGCTACCGTGTTTTATTGCAATTGTGATTAGAGCTGCAAAAAACATACTGGTGCAGGTATCTTTTTGGTAAAATGATTTGAGTTCCTTCATGTATATTCTCGACAGGGGAATTACTGAATCACATGGTATGTCAATATTCTGTCCCTTTACCAGCCACCACACTGTTTTACAAAGATGTTGCTGTACTTTTCAGTATACATGCAGTGTAGAAGCATTTATTTCTTCCCAAATTCTGACCTGCATCTGCTATTGTTTGTTTTATTAATGTTGGCCAATCTTACAGGGGGTATGTGGCATTTCAACGTCGTTTCATTTGCATTTCTTTGATGATGAGTGAGGCTGAACAATTTTCATATGTCTGCTGGCTGCCCATATCTCTTCTTATGAAAAATGCTGAATTACGTATTTTGCACACTTTTCAAAAGGAAGTTTTGTCTGATTTTTTGAGCGTTTGAGTTAGTTGTAGATCCTAGATATTATGACTTTTTACAGATATATAGGTGGAGTATCGTTTTTCCCATTCTGTTGGTGGTATCCCTGCTCTTATGATGGTTTCTTTTGTTTTCCAGAAGTTTATTAATTTGATGAGTTCCCACTTGTCTAACTTACGTTTTAAGGCAAGGGTATTTAGGGTTCTGAAGAGGAATTAGTTTCTGGTTTGTTTCCCTAATGGTGTCTTCCAAGTTTTCTAATATTATTATAATTTGTTGTTTTACATTTAGGTCTTTGATCCATTTAGAGTTAATGTATATGGTCATAGTTAGGGGTCCTGTTTCAATCTTGTGCATGTTATCAGTCTTTTCCCAGAACCATTTACTGAATATATTCTCCATTACCCAGTCGGTCTTCGAGGTTTTTTCAAAGATGAATTGGTTGAGAATTTGAGGATGTCATTATCTGTCCTGATCCATTGGCCTATGGAACTACTCTTTTACCAATACCAGGCTGTGTTGATTACTGTAAACATAGATGTAACGTTTGAAGTCTGGAACTGCGATAGCTCCTGCTTTCTTACTTTTGATAAGATTCTTTTGGCTATTCATGATTGTTTATGGTTTCGTATGAATAATTTTTTTGTAATTTCCAGGTCTAAGAAGAATGATGTTAACTTTATGGGTATTTCATTGATTCTGTAGATTGACTAAAAGTGTAATTTTTACATTACATGAGGTAAGTAATGTCAGGGTAACAAGCACATCAAATAGTCATTCATGACAACAGCCTCAGAACTTTGAC
>NW_007218833.1:0-4137 GCF_000164805.1 Carlito syrichta | reverse complement strand
AAAACATAGGGGCGCAGGTATCTTTTTGGTAAGATTATTTGAGTTCCTACAGGTATATTCTCTACAGTGGAAATTCTGTGTCACATGGTACGTCAATATCTTGTCCCTTTACAAACCACCACAGTTTTCCAAAGATGTTTCTCTACTTTTCAGTCCACATGCAGTGTAGATGCATTTTTTCTTCCAAAATTCTGACCTGCATCTGTTATAGTTTGTTTTGCTGATGATGGCCAGTCTTACAGGGGGTATTTGGAATTTCAAAATGGTTTCATTTGCATTTCTTTGATGATTAGTGTGACTGAGCAATTTTCATGTGTCTCCTGGCTGCCCGTATCTCTTCTTATAAAATGTGTCCACTCACGTATTTGCACACTTTGCAAAGGGAATGTTTGCCTTATTTTTCTAAGTGTTTGAATTTCCTGTAGATCCTAGATGTAATGCTTCTTTACAGATATATAGTTGTAGAATCATTTTTGCCATTCTGTTGTATGTATCCGTGCTCTTCTGTCTGTTTCCTTTGTTTTGCAGAAGTATATTATTTTTTTGAGATCACACTTTTCTTACTTCTTAATGCATGGGTATTTTGGGCCCTGAATAGGAATTAATTTCCGATTACAGTTTCCCTATTGATGTCTCCTGCGTTTTCAAACATTATTATAATTTGCTTTACGTTTAGGTCTTTGATCCATTTAGAGTTAATGTGTATGGTGATAGATAGTGGTCCTATTTCAATCTTATATATGTTGTCAGCCTATTCCCAGTACCATTTACTGAATATGTTCTCCATTACCCAGTGAGTCTTGGAGGTTTTTTCAAATATGAGTTGGTTGAGGATTTGCGATTTCATTCTCTGTCCTGATCCATTGGCCTATGAACCTATTCTTGTACCAATACCAGGCTGTGTTGATTACCGTAAACATATAATAAAATTTGAAGTGTGGAACTGCGATAGCTCCTGCTTTGTTTCTTTTGATAAGATTCTTTTGGCTATTCATGATTGTTTATGGTTTCATATGAATTCTTTATTGTAATGTCCAGGTCTGAGAAGAATGATGTTAACTTAATGGTTATTTCATTGAATCTGTAGATTGACTAAAAGACTAATTTTTACATTGAAAGAGGTAAGTAAAGTCATGGAAACACGCATGTCAAATTGTTATTTATGACACCAGCCTCAGAACTTTGACATCATAATGTGTGGGACCTTGACTATTGAGCAATCCTTAGGCTTCAAGAACTTGTGTACTATGCTCTGCCAAATGCAGTAGACATGGTGGATTTCATTCCCAAACAGTGAAGGGAACCATGTGTGCACACGTATCAAAAATTTCTCCAGTTAAAAGTGTCCGTGTAGAATCCACAAAACGGGGTAGTGGTTTTTTGTTTGTTTGTTTGTTCTTTTATTGCAGTGTTTATTCAGTAGACCAAGAACTTCTGAAAGTGGGAGGGGACCTGAGGGGGTTGCCCAAGATGTAGTCTTTTATTATTATGGTCATGGAGCCCTGTTGGAGCATGGTTATAGCACAACCAAATAATATTTCAGTATTTTCTTTAGTTTAAAAATTTTTCAATGTTTTTATTCTTGTGTAACAGCCTTTGAGCAGATTTTCCTACAGAATTTGCACATTGTGTTTGCTAAGATCATAATCAATGTTCCAGAATTTTCAATTATCTACATTTTTATACTTCTGCAGAGGCCAAAGATTTACTACTTTGTAAATCTCCATATTATTATTGTTTATATATATTTGGCCCCAAATTCTCCTTTATCTGTGTGCCTCATAGTACATGCTTGCTGAGTAAAAGTATCAGATTAATTGGAAACTGGGTTGCAGAGTACAGCATTATGTCTTAGGTAGAGAGAATACTAGCGGTTCAATGGAAATCCTCTTTTAAAAACATAAATTGGGTTAAAATATAAAGGGAATGTGATTTTATATTTCCTTCAAGTATTTAAGGGAAACTTTTCTCTAAGTATTGCACATATGTAAAATTTAATCAAAATTAACAAGCAGAAAGCAGAGAGTGCACCAAGAAATTGTACACACATTTTCAGAATTGAAAAAACTGCATTAAATTGCAATACTGTTAATTTTCTAAAATTTTTAAGTCTCATTATGCATTCTGCCTTCTGATTAGTACTAAGATACACTGAATGTCAAGGTTCAGTTTTCTAAGAATGATATACCTCTGGAATCTCAAAAAGTTTCAATTTAGTCAGTATAAAACATTCAAAATTTATGTGAGAAACACTGTAGTTGTCAATTTTGAAGGCAGAATTATATCATGTCTTCCAACGTATTAAAAGGAAAAGGAGTTATCATTGGAGTATTACACAATTCTTTAAAAATCAATCCTTGCATAATGAAATTTTTAGGCCCAAACCTGAATTGTAACCATTTTTAAAGTAAAAGAAAATAAAAATAGAATAAACAAATAAAGTCATTTGTGTGTTTTACAGCTTTCATTTATTTATTTATTTAAATACTTATTTTAATTTTTTTAAAATGTGGGGTACAATTCAGAGTTAGACACACAAACGTTGTTTTGGCAGGGTCCCTTGTGGATGAGTTATGCCCCTTCCTTCCTTAGCAGTATCCCTCCACTTCCAATCTCATCCCTCTGCATAAAAAGTTTTCCACTACTGCCAATCACTTTCTTACAGTACTATAAGTGATAAAGTTCAGCTCATGAGTGAGAATATATGAAACTCTGTTCTTTGGTTCTGTGATAAATCACTGAATATTGCCAACCTCATATCCATCAAACATTCTGCAAAATCCTTCTATCTGTCCTTTTTTATGGCTGCATAATATTCCACAGTGTATATACCTCATTTATTTTATCCATTCCAGCTTTGATGGACAACATGGTTGCTACCGTGTTTTATTGCAATTGTGATTAGAGCTGCAAAAAACATACTGGTGCAGGTATCTTTTTGGTAAAATGATTTGAGTTCCTTCATGTATATTCTCGACAGGGGAATTACTGAATCACATGGTATGTCAATATTCTGTCCCTTTACCAGCCACCACACTGTTTTACAAAGATGTTGCTGTACTTTTCAGTATACATGCAGTGTAGAAGCATTTATTTCTTCCCAAATTCTGACCTGCATCTGCTATTGTTTGTTTTATTAATGTTGGCCAATCTTACAGGGGGTATGTGGCATTTCAACGTCGTTTCATTTGCATTTCTTTGATGATGAGTGAGGCTGAACAATTTTCATATGTCTGCTGGCTGCCCATATCTCTTCTTATGAAAAATGCTGAATTACGTATTTTGCACACTTTTCAAAAGGAAGTTTTGTCTGATTTTTTGAGAGTTTGAGTTAGTTGTAGATCCTAGATATTATGACTTTTTACAGATATATAGGTGGAGCATCGTTTTTCCCATTCTGTTGGTGGTATCCTGCTCTTATGATGGTTTCTTTGTTTTCCAGAAGTTTATTAATTTGATGAGTTTCCCCTTGTCTAACTTACGTTTTAAGGCAAGGGTATTTAGAGTTCTGAAGAGGAATTAGTTCTGGTTTGTTTCCCTAATGGTGTCTTCCAAGTTTTCTAATATTATTATAATTTGTTGTTTTACGTTTAGGTCTTTGATCCATTTAGAGTTAATGTATATGGTCATAGATAGGGGTCCTGTTTCAATCTTGTGCATGTTATCAGTCTTTTCCCAGAACCATTTACTGAATATATTCTCCATTACCCAGTCGGTCTTCGAGGTTTTTTCAAAGATGAATTGGTTGAGAATTTGAGGATGTCATTATCTGTCCTGATCCATTGGCCTATGGAACTACTCTTTTACCAATACCAGGCTTTGTTGATTACTGTAAACATAGATGTAAAGTTTGAAGTCTGGAACTGCGATAGCTCCTGCTTTCTTACTTTTGATAAGATTCTTTTGGCTATTCATGATTGTTTATGGTTTCGTATGAATAATTTTTTTGTAATTTCCAGGTCTAAGAAGAATGATGTTAACTTTATGGGTATTTCATTGATTCTGTAGATTGACTAAAAGTGTAATTTTTACATTACAAGAGGTAAGTAATGTCAGGGTAACAAGCACATCAAATTGTCATTCATGACAACAGCCTCAGAACTTTGACATAATGTGAGGGACCTCGACTACAGAGGT
>NW_007218832.1:0-7942 GCF_000164805.1 Carlito syrichta | reverse complement strand
AAAACATAGGGGCGCAGGTATCTTTTTGGTAAGATTATTTGAGTTCCTACAGGTATATTCTCTACAGTGGAAATTCTGTGTCACATGGTACGTCAATATCTTGTCCCTTTACAAACCACCACAGTTTTCCAAAGATGTTTCTCTACTTTTCAGTCCACATGCAGTGTAGATGCATTTTTTCTTCCAAAATTCTGACCTGCATCTGTTATAGTTTGTTTTGCTGATGATGGCCAGTCTTACAGGGGGTATTTGGAATTTCAAAATGGTTTCATTTGCATTTCTTTGATGATTAGTGTGACTGAGCAATTTTCATGTGTCTCCTGGCTGCCCGTATCTCTTCTTATAAAATGTGTCCACTCACGTATTTGCACACTTTGCAAAGGGAATGTTTGCCTTATTTTTCTAAGTGTTTGAATTTCCTGTAGATCCTAGATGTAATGCTTCTTTACAGATATATAGTTGTAGAATCATTTTTGCCATTCTGTTGTATGTATCCGTGCTCTTCTGTCTGTTTCCTTTGTTTTGCAGAAGTATATTATTTTTTTGAGATCACACTTTTCTTACTTCTTAATGCATGGGTATTTTGGGCCCTGAATAGGAATTAATTTCCGATTACAGTTTCCCTATTGATGTCTCCTGCGTTTTCAAACATTATTATAATTTGCTTTACGTTTAGGTCTTTGATCCATTTAGAGTTAATGTGTATGGTGATAGATAGTGGTCCTATTTCAATCTTATATATGTTGTCAGCCTATTCCCAGTACCATTTACTGAATATGTTCTCCATTACCCAGTGAGTCTTGGAGGTTTTTTCAAATATGAGTTGGTTGAGGATTTGCGATTTCATTCTCTGTCCTGATCCATTGGCCTATGAACCTATTCTTGTACCAATACCAGGCTGTGTTGATTACCGTAAACATATAATAAAATTTGAAGTGTGGAACTGCGATAGCTCCTGCTTTGTTTCTTTTGATAAGATTCTTTTGGCTATTCATGATTGTTTATGGTTTCATATGAATTCTTTATTGTAATGTCCAGGTCTGAGAAGAATGATGTTAACTTAATGGTTATTTCATTGAATCTGTAGATTGACTAAAAGACTAATTTTTACATTGAAAGAGGTAAGTAAAGTCATGGAAACACGCATGTCAAATTGTTATTTATGACACCAGCCTCAGAACTTTGACATCATAATGTGTGGGACCTTGACTATTGAGCAATCCTTAGGCTTCAAGAACTTGTGTACTATGCTCTGCCAAATGCAGTAGACATGGTGGATTTCATTCCCAAACAGTGAAGGGAACCATGTGTGCACACGTATCAAAAATTTCTCCAGTTAAAAGTGTCCGTGTAGAATCCTCTAAACGAGGTAGTGGTTTTTTGTTTGTTTGTTTGTTTGTTCTTTTATTGCAGTGTTTATTCAGTAGACCAAGAACTTCTGAAAGTGGGAGGGGACCTGAGGGGGTTGCCCAAGATGTAGTCTTTTATTATTATGGTCATGGAGCCCTGTTGGAGCATGGTTATAGCACAACCAAATAATATTTCAGTATTTTCTTTAGTTTAGAAATTTTTCAATGTTTTTATTCTTGTGTAACAGCCTTTGAGCAGATTTTCCTACAGAATTTGCACATTGTGTTTGCTAAGATCATAATCAATGTTCCAGAATTTTCAATTATCTACATTTTTATACTTCTGCAGAGGCCAAAGATTTACTACTTTGTAAATCTCCATATTATTATTGTTTATATATATTTGGCCCCAAATTCTCCTTTATCTGTGTGCCTCATAGTACATGCTTGCTGAGTAAAAGTATCAGATTAATTGGAAACTGGGTTGCAGAGTACAGCATTATGTCTTAGGTAGAGAGAATACTAGCGGTTCAATGGAAATCCTCTTTTAAAAACATAAATTGGGTTAAAATATAAAGGGAATGTGATTTTATATTTCCTTCAAGTATTTAAGGGAAACTTTTCTCTAAGTATTGCACATATGTAAAATTTAATCAAAATTAACAAGCAGAAAGCAGAGAGTGCACCAAGAAATTGTACACACATTTTCAGAATTGAAAAAACTGCATTAAATTGCAATACTGTTAATTTTCTAAAATTTTTAAGTCTCATTATGCATTCTGCCTTCTGATTAGTACTAAGATACACTGAATGTCAAGGTTCAGTTTTCTAAGAATGATATACCTCTGGAATCTCAAAAAGTTTCAATTTAGTCAGTATAAAACATTCAAAATTTATGTGAGAAACACTGTAGTTGTCAATTTTGAAGGCAGAATTATATCATGTCTTCCAACGTATTAAAAGGAAAAGGAGTTATCATTGGAGTATTACACAATTCTTTAAAAATCAATCCTTGCATAATGAAATTTTTAGGCCCAAACCTGAATTGTAACCATTTTTAAAGTAAAAGAAAATAAAAATAGAATAAACAAATAAAGTCATTTGTGTGTTTTACAGCTTTCATTTATTTATTTATTTAAATACTTATTTTAATTTTTTTAAAATGTGGGGTACAATTCAGAGTTAGACACACAAACGTTGTTTTGGCAGGGTCCCTTGTGGATGAGTTATGCCCCTTCCTTCCTTAGCAGTATCCCTCCACTTCCAATCTCATCCCTCTGCATAAAAAGTTTTCCACTACTGCCAATCACTTTCTTACAGTACTATAAGTGATAAAGTTCAGCTCATGAGTGAGAATATATGAAACTCTGTTCTTTGGTTCTGTGATAAATCACTGAATATTGCCAACCTCATATCCATCAAACATTCTGCAAAATCCTTCTATCTGTCCTTTTTTATGGCTGCATAATATTCCACAGTGTATATACCTCATTTATTTTATCCATTCCAGCTTTGATGGACAACATGGTTGCTACCGTGTTTTATTGCAATTGTGATTAGAGCTGCAAAAAACATACTGGTGCAGGTATCTTTTTGGTAAAATGATTTGAGTTCCTTCATGTATATTCTCGACAGGGGAATTACTGAATCACATGGTATGTCAATATTCTGTCCCTTTACCAGCCACCACACTGTTTTACAAAGATGTTGCTGTACTTTTCAGTATACATGCAGTGTAGAAGCATTTATTTCTTCCCAAATTCTGACCTGCATCTGCTATTGTTTGTTTTATTAATGTTGGCCAATCTTACAGGGGGTATGTGGCATTTCAACGTCGTTTCATTTGCATTTCTTTGATGATGAGTGAGGCTGAACAATTTTCATATGTCTGCTGGCTGCCCATATCTCTTCTTATGAAAAATGCTGAATTACGTATTTTGCACACTTTTCAAAAGGAAGTTTTGTCTGATTTTTTGAGAGTTTGAGTTAGTTGTAGATCCTAGATATTATGACTTTTTACAGATATATAGGTGGAGTATCGTTTTTCCCATTCTGTTGGTGGTATCCCTGCTCTTATGATGGTTTCTTTTCTTTTCCAGAAGTTTATTAATTTGATGAGTTCCCACTTGTCTAACTTACGTTTTAAGGCAAGGGTATTTAGGGTTCTGAAGAGGAATTAGTTTCTGGTTTGTTTCCCTAATGGTGTCTTCCAAGTTTTCTAATATTATTATAATTTGTTGTTTTACGTTTAGGTCTTTGATCCATTTAGAGTTAATGTATATGGTCATAGATAGGGGTCCTGTTTCAATCTTGTGCATGCTATCAGTCTTTTCCCAGAACCATTTACTGAATATATTCTCCATTACCCAGTCGGTCTTCGAGGTTTTTTCAAAGATGAATTGGTTGAGAATTTGAGGATGTCATTATCTGTCCTGATCCATTGGCCTATGGAACTACTCTTTTACCAATACCAGGCTGTGTTGATTACTGTAAACATAGATGTAAAGTTTGAAGCCTGGAACTGCGATAGCTCCTGCTTTCTTACTTTTGATAAGATTCTTTTGGCTATTCATGATTGTTTATGGTTTCGTATGAATAATTTTTTTGTAATTTCCAGGTCTAAGAAGAATGATGTTAACTTTATGGGTATTTCATTGATTCTGTAGATTGACTAAAAGTGTAATTTTTACATTACAAGAGGTAAGTAATGTCAGGGTAACAAGCACATCAAATTGTCATTCATGACAACAGCCTCAGAACTTTGACATAATGTGAGGGACCTCGACTACAGAGGAATCCTAAGTTTTCTAGCACTTGTGTACAGTTCTCTGTCAAATGCAGTAGACATGGTGGATTTCATTCCCAAGAAGTGAAGAGAAGCATGTGTTCCGACGTATTCAAAATTTTTTTCAGGGAGAAGCACAAGTTTATAGTGAGTTCCTTTTGAATTCGTTATAAGTTTTAACACTTATCTTGGTGTTATGTAGGTGTTTATATAACTGTTTTCAGTAACTTTGGATAAAGATTAATCGTTAAGGTTTTTCTTAAATCAATAGTTAAAACTCTAAGTTAACACTTACAGTCTAGGTTTTCACTGAACTCATAATATACTAATCAGACACTTCTATGATAAATTAGCTAAAGACACAAAGGAACCTTGGGGACCTGGGAAACACTACTAAAAACTTCTTTTGATTTCTTTTCAGAAATATACACCACAGGAAAAGAGAAAAGTAATGAAGCACCTGGACAAGAAAGGTGATTACAAATCTCTGAAGGTCATAAAGCCCCAGAAGGAAAACTACTGGTACATGAAGAACTTTGCACTTGGAAACTTTCTGGAACAGTTCAAGGACTGTAATTCGAAACTTTGGAATGAAACTATCATCTTTGGCATTATGAATAAGTTTCATTGTCTGAATGTTTATAGTGTTCTTGGCTTGTTTTTTGCTAAGACCACTAGACGGTGGTAACTTGTAGAGGATATGTATGTGAAAGAATTTTCTTTCTCTTGTCCCTTTACAAATGGTATAAAAGCTTTCCCTTAGCTAACATTAAACGTCATCTGTTCAGGAAGAAGGTGTCTGAGTATAATATTTTCGTGTTTCACCTATCCGACTATCCTTCAGGAAAGCCCACGAACCTGGTGAGGCTGGAACCCCGCAGGCAGAATAAAACATTCAGAATTTATGTGAGAAACACTGTAGTTGTCAATGTTGAAGGCAGAATTATACCCTGTATTCCAACGTATTAAAGGGAAAAAGAGATATCATTGAAGTATTATACAATTATTAAAAAATCAGTCCCTGCATAATGAATATTTCAAGGCCCAACCCTGAATTGTAGCCATTTTTAAAGTAAAAAAAAATTAAAAATAGAATAAACAAATAAAGTCAGTTGCATGTTTTACAGGTTTCATTTATTTATTTATTTATTGTAATTTTTTAAAAAATGTGGGATACAATTCAGTGTTAGATATAAAAACATTGATTATGCAGGGTCTTTGGTTGATGAGGTATAACTCTCCCTTGCTTAGCAGTATCCCTCCACTGCCAATCTCACCCTTCCTCCTAAAGAGTTTTCCACTACTGCCAATAACTTTCTTACAGCACTATAAGTGATCAAGTTCAACACATGAGTGAGAACATAAGGAACTCTGTTCTTTGTTTCTGTGATTAATCACTGAGAATGACCTACCGCATATTCAGCAAACGTTCTGGAAAACCCTTATATCTGTTCTTTTTTATGGCTGCATAATATTCCACTGTGTATATATCACAGTTATATTATACATTGCCAAGCTTTGATGGGCAACATGGTTGGTACTATGCTTTATTACAATTGTGATTAGAGCTGCAAAATAAATACTGGTGCAGTTATCTTTTGGTGAAATGATTTGAGTTCCTCCAGGTATATTCTTGACAGGGGAATTACTGAGTCACATGGTAGGTCATTATCTCATCCCTTTGCAAACCACCACACTGTTTTCCAAAGATGTTGCTCAACTTTTCAGTCCACATGCAGTGTAGAAGCATTTATTTTTTCCCAAATCCTTACCTGCATCGGTTATTCTTTGTTTTATTAATGATGGCCAGTCTTACAAGGGGTATGTGGTATTTCAAAGTGGTTTCATTTTCATTTATTTGATGATGAGTGACGCTGAGCAATTTTCAGGTGTCTACTGGCTGCTCGTATCTCTTCTTATGAAAAATGTCCAATCATGTATTTTGCACACTTTTCAAAGGGAATGTTTGTCTGATTTTTCTGAGTGTTTGAGTTTCTTGTAGATCCTAGATGCTTTGCCTTTTTACAGATATATAGGTGGAGAATCGTTTTTCCCATTCTGTTGGCTGTATCCCTTCTCTTCTGATTGTTTCTTTTGTTTTCCAGAAGTATATTAATTTGATTTTATCCGAATTGTCTAACTTACTTCTTAAGGCATGGGTATTTAGGGCTCTGAAGATAAATTAGTTTCCGGTTCCAGTTTCCCTAATGGTGTCTCCTGCATTTTCTAAGGTTATTATATTTTGGTGTTTTACGTTTAGGTCTTTGATCCATTTAGAGTTAATGTGTATGGTGATAGATCGGAGTCCTGTTTCAATCTTGTGCATGCTGTCACCCTTTTCCCAGCACCTTTTAGTGAATATGTTCTCCATTAACCAGTGGGTCTTGGAGGTTTTTCAAAGATGAGTTGGTGGAGAATTTGAGGATTTCATTCTCTGCCCTGATCCATAGGCCTATGAACCTATTCTTGTATCAATACCAGGCTGCGTTGATTACTGTAAACCTATAGTAAAGTTTGAAGTCTGGAACTGCGATAGCTCGTGCATTGTTTCTTTTGATAAGATTCTTTTGGTTATTCATGATTGTTTATGGTTTCATATGAATCCTTTATTGCAATTTCCAGGTCTGAGAAGAATGATGTAAATTTAATAGCTATTTCATTTAATCTGAAGATTGACAACAATGCTAATTTTTACATTAAAAGATGTAAGTAAAGTCAGGAAATCAAGCATGTCATTGTCATTCATGACACCAGGCTCAGAACTTTGACATCATAATGGAGGGGACTTTGAATACTGAGCAATCCTTAGGCTTTAAATACTTGTTCACAGTTCTCTGCCAAATGTGGTCAAGTGGCGGATTTCATTCCCGAGAAGTGAAGAGAACCATGTGTTCACACCTATCTAAAAATTTTTCTAGGGATAAGTGACCATTCTTTAATCCTCTAAACGAAATAGTCTTTTTTTTAAAAGCAGTCTTTCTTGAGAGAACCCAGAAAATCCGAAATTGGGAGGTGACCTGACGGGGTTGTGCAAGAGGTAACCATTAATTATTATGATCAGGGAGTCCTGTTGAGGCTTGGTTATAGCACAGCCAAATAATATTTTAGCACTTTCTTTAGTGTAGAAAGTTTTGGATGTTTTTCATATGGTGTAACAGCCTTCGAGCAATTTTTCCTACAGGATTTGAACATTGCTATGGATAAGATCATAATCAATTTTCCAGAATTTTCAATTATCTAAATTTTTGTTCTAACTCAGAAACCCAAATACTTACAACTTTGTAAATCTCTATGATATTTTGGCTTATATATATTGGGCACCAAATTCTCTTTTGTCTGTATGCCTCATTGTAAATGTTTGCTGATTAAAAGTATCAGATTAATCGGATACTTTGTTGCAGAGTACAGCATTATGTGTTAGGTAGGGAAAATACTAAGGGATTCAATGGAAACACTCGTTTAAAAAAATAAATTAGGTTAAAATATAAAGGGAATGTGATTTTTTATTTCCTTCAAATATAAAAGGGAAACATTTCTCTAAGGTTTGCACATCTGTAACATTTAATCAAAATTAACAAGCAGAAAATACAGAGTGCCCCAAGAAAATGTACACAAATTTTAATAATGAAAAAAGTTGTATTAAATCATGGTACTGTTTAATTTTCTAAATTTTTTTAGGATTCATTATGCATTCTGTCTTCTGAACAGCACTTATGTACACTCTATCTGAAGGTTCAGTGTTCTAAGAATGATATAGATCTGGAATCTTAACAAGTTTCAATTTAGACAGAATAAAACATTCAGAATT
>NW_007218831.1:0-4613 GCF_000164805.1 Carlito syrichta | reverse complement strand
TGTCTAACTTACGTTTTAAGGCAAGAGTATTTAGGGTCTGAAGAGGAATTAGTTTCTGGTTTGTTTCCCTAATGGTGTCTTCCAAGTTTTCTAATATTATTATAATTTGTTGTTTTACGTTTAGGTCTTTGATCCATTTAGAGTTAATGTATATGGTCATAGTTAGGGGTCCTGTTTCAATCTTGTGCATGTTATCAGTCTTTTCCCAGAACCATTTACTGAATATATTCTCCATTACCCAGTCGGTCTTCGAGGTTTTTTCAAAGATGAATTGGTTGAGAATTTGAGGATGTCATTATCTGTCCTGATCCATTGGCCTATGGAACTACTCTTTTACCAATACCAGGCTGTGTTGATTACTGTAAACATAGATGTAAAGTTTGAAGTCTGGAACTGCGATAGCTCCTGCTTTCTTACTTTTGATAAGATTCTTTTGGCTATTCATGATTGTTTATGGTTTCGTATGAATAATTTTTTTGTAATTTCCAGGTCTAAAAAGAATGATGTTAACTTTATGGGTATTTCATTGATTCTGTAGATTGACTAAAAGTGTAATTTTTACATTACATGAGGTAAGTAATGTCAGGGTAACAAGCACATCAAATTGTCATTCATGACAACAGCCTCAGAACTTTGACATAATGTGAGGGACCTCGACTACAGAGGAATCCTAAGTTTTCTAGCACTTGTGTACAGTTCTCTGTCAAATGCAGTAGACATGGTGGATTTCATTCCCAAGAAGTGAAGAGAAGCATGTGTTCCGACGTATTCAAAATTTTTTTCAGGGAGAAGCACAAGTTTATAGTGAGTTCCTTTTGAATTCGTTATAAGTTTAACACTTATCTTGGTGTTATGTAGGTGTTTATATAACTGTTTTCAGTAACTTTGGATAAAGATTAATCGTTAAGGTTTTTCTTAAATCAATAGTTAAAACTCTAAGTTAACACTTACAGTCTAGGTTTTCACTGAACTCATAATATACTAATCAGACACTTCTATGATAAATTAGCTAAAGACACAAAGGAACCTTGGGGACCTGGGAAACACTACTAAAAACTTCTTTTGATTTCTTTTCAGAAATATACACCACAGGAAAAGAGAAAAGTAATGAAGCACCTGGACAAGAAAGGTGATTACAAATCTCTGAAGGTCATAAAGCCCCAGAAGGAAAACTACTGGTACATGAAGAACTTTGCACTTGGAAACTTTCTGGAACAGTTCAAGGACTGTAATTCGAAACTTTGGAATGAAACTATCATCTTTGGCATTATGAATAAGTTTCATTGTCTGAATGTTTATAGTGTTCTTGGCTTGTTTTTTGCTAAGACCACTAGACGGTGGTAACTTGTAGAGGATATGTATGTGAAAGAATTTTCTTTCTCTTGTCCCTTTACAAATGGTATAAAAGCTTTCCCTTAGCTAACATTAAACGTCATCTGTTCAGGAAGAAGGTGTCTGAGTATAATATTTTCGTGTTTCACCTATCCGACTATCCTTCAGGAAAGCCCACGAACCTGGTGAGGCTGGAACCCCGCAGGCAGAATAAAACATTCAGAATTTATGTGAGAAACACTGTAGTTGTCAATGTTGAAGGCAGAATTATACCCTGTATTCCAACGTATTAAAGGGAAAAAGAGATATCATTGAAGTATTATACAATTATTAAAAAATCAGTCCCTGCATAATGAATATTTCAAGGCCCAACCCTGAATTGTAGCCATTTTTAAAGTAAAAAAAAATTAAAAATAGAATAAACAAATAAAGTCAGTTGCATGTTTTACAGGTTTCATTTATTTATTTATTTATTGTAATTTTTTAAAAAATGTGGGATACAATTCAGTGTTAGATATAAAAACATTGATTATGCAGGGTCTTTGGTTGATGAGGTATAACTCTCCCTTGCTTAGCAGTATCCCTCCACTGCCAATCTCACCCTTCCTCCTAAAGAGTTTTCCACTACTGCCAATAACTTTCTTACAGCACTATAAGTGATCAAGTTCAACACATGAGTGAGAACATAAGGAACTCTGTTCTTTGTTTCTGTGATTAATCACTGAGAATGACCTACCGCATATTCAGCAAACGTTCTGGAAAACCCTTATATCTGTTCTTTTTTATGGCTGCATAATATTCCACTGTGTATATATCACAGTTATATTATACATTGCCAAGCTTTGATGGGCAACATGGTTGGTACTATGCTTTATTACAATTGTGATTAGAGCTGCAAAATAAATACTGGTGCAGTTATCTTTTGGTGAAATGATTTGAGTTCCTCCAGGTATATTCTTGACAGGGGAATTACTGAGTCACATGGTAGGTCATTATCTCATCCCTTTGCAAACCACCACACTGTTTTCCAAAGATGTTGCTCAACTTTTCAGTCCACATGCAGTGTAGAAGCATTTATTTTTTCCCAAATCCTTACCTGCATCGGTTATTCTTTGTTTTATTAATGATGGCCAGTCTTACAAGGGGTATGTGGTATTTCAAAGTGGTTTCATTTTCATTTATTTGATGATGAGTGACGCTGAGCAATTTTCAGGTGTCTACTGGCTGCTCGTATCTCTTCTTATGAAAAATGTCCAATCATGTATTTTGCACACTTTTCAAAGGGAATGTTTGTCTGATTTTTCTGAGTGTTTGAGTTTCTTGTAGATCCTAGATGCTTTGCCTTTTTACAGATATATAGGTGGAGAATCGTTTTTCCCATTCTGTTGGCTGTATCCCTTCTCTTCTGATTGTTTCTTTTGTTTTCCAGAAGTATATTAATTTGATTTTATCCGAATTGTCTAACTTACTTCTTAAGGCATGGGTATTAGGGCTCTGAAGATAAATTAGTTTCCGGGTTCCCAGTTTCCCTAATGGTGTCTCCTGCATTTTTCTAAGGTTATTATATTTTGGTGTTTTTACGTTAGGTCTTTGATCCATTTAGAGTTAATGTGTATGGTGATAGATCGGAGTCCTGTTTCAATCTTGTGCATGCTGTCACCCTTTTCCCAGCACCTTTTAGTGAATATGTTCTCCATTAACCAGTGGGTCTTGGAGGTTTTTCAAAGATGAGTTGGTGGAGAATTTGAGGATTTCATTCTCTGCCCTGATCCATAGGCCAATGAACCTATTCTTGTATCAATACCAGGCTGCGTTGATTACTGTAAACCTATAGTAAAGTTTGAAGTCTGGAACTGCGATAGCTCGTGCATTGTTTCTTTTGATAAGATTCTTTTGGTTATTCATGATTGTTTATGGTTTCATATGAATCCTTTATTGCAATTTCCAGGTCTGAGAAGAATGATGTAAATTTAATAGCTATTTCATTTAATCTGAAGATTGACAACAATGCTAATTTTTACATTAAAAGATGTAAGTAAAGTCAGGAAATCAAGCATGTCATTGTCATTCATGACACCAGGCTCAGAACTTTGACATCATAATGGAGGGGACTTTGAATACTGAGCAATCCTTAGGCTTTAAATACTTGTTCACAGTTCTCTGCCAAATGTGGTCAAGTGGCGGATTTCATTCCCGAGAAGTGAAGAGAACCATGTGTTCACACCTATCTAAAAATTTTTCTAGGGATAAGTGACCATTCTTTAATCCTCTAAACGAAATAGTCTTTTTTTTAAAAGCAGTCTTTCTTGAGAGAACCCAGAAAATCCGAAATTGGGAGGTGACCTGACGGGGTTGTGCAAGAGGTAACCATTAATTATTATGATCAGGGAGTCCTGTTGAGGCTTGGTTATAGCACAGCCAAATAATATTTTAGCACTTTCTTTAGTGTAGAAAGTTTTGGATGTTTTTCATATGGTGTAACAGCCTTCGAGCAATTTTTCCTACAGGATTGAACATTGCTTTGGATAAGATCATAATCAATTTTCCAGAATTTTCAATTATCTAAATTTTTGTTCTAACTCAGAAACCAAATACTTATTACTTGTAAATCTCTATGATATTTTGGTTTATATATATTGGGCACCAAATTCTCTTTTGTCTGTATGCCTCATGTAAATGTTTGCTGATGAAAAGTATCAGATTAATCGGATACTTTGTTGCAGAGTACAGCATTATGTGTTTAGGTAGGGAAAATACTAAGGGATTCAATGGAAACACTCGTTTAAAAAAATAAATTAGGTTAAAATATAAAGGGAATGTGATTTTTTATTTCCTTCAAATATAAAAGGGAAACATTTCTCTAAGGTTTGCACATCTGTAACATTTAATCAAAATTAACAAGCAGAAAATACAGAGTGCCCCAAGAAAATGTACACAAATTTTAATAATGAAAAAAGTTGTATTAAATCATGGTACTGTTTAATTTTCTAAATTTTTTTAGGATTCATTATGCATTCTGTCTTCTGAACAGCACTTATGTACACTCTATCTGAAGGTTCAGTGTTCTAAGAATGATATAGATCTGGAATCTTAACAAGTTTCAATTTAGACAGAATAAAACATTCAGAATTTATGTGAGAAACACTGCAGTTGTCAATTATGAAGGCAGAATTATACCATGTATTCCAACGTATTAAAGGGAAAAAGAGATATCAATGGAGTAATATACAATTCGTAAAAAATCAGTCCCTGCATAATGAACATTTCTAGGCCCAACCCTG
>NW_007218830.1:0-4347 GCF_000164805.1 Carlito syrichta | reverse complement strand
CGTTTAGGTCTTTGACCCATTTAGAGTTAATGTATATGGTCATAGTTAGGGGTCCTGTTTCAATCTTGTGCATGTTATCAGTCTTTTCCCAGAACCATTTACTGAATATATTCTCCATTACCCAGTCGGTCTTCGAGGTTTTTTCAAAGATGAATTGGTTGAGAATTTGAGGATGTCATTATCTGTCCTGATCCATTGGCCTATGGAACTACTCTTTTACCAATACCAGGCTGTGTTGATTACTGTAAACATAGATGTAAAGTTTGAAGTCTGGAACTGCGATAGCTCCTGCTTTCTTACTTTTGATAAGATTCTTTTGGCTATTCATGATTGTTTATGGTTTCGTATGAATAATTTTTTTGTAATTTCCAGGTCTAAGAAGAATGATGTTAACTTTATGGGTATTTCATTGATTCTGTAGATTGACTAAAAGTGTAATTTTTACATTACATGAGGTAAGTAATGTCAGGGTAACAAGCACATCAAATTGTCATTCATGACAACAGCCTCAGAACTTTGACATAATGTGAGGGACCTCGACTACAGAGGAATCCTAAGTTTTCTAGCACTTGTGTACAGTTCTCTGTCAAATGCAGTAGACATGGTGGATTTCATTCCCAAGAAGTGAAGAGAAGCATGTGTTCCGACGTATTCAAAATTTTTTTCAGGGAGAAGCACAAGTTTATAGTGAGTTCCTTTTGAATTCGTTATAAGTTTTAACACTTATCTTGGTGTTATGTAGGTGTTTATATAACTGTTTTCAGTAACTTTGGATAAAGATTAATCGTTAAGGTTTTTCTTAAATCAATAGTTAAAACTCTAAGTTAACACTTACAGTCTAGGTTTTCACTGAACTCATAATATACTAATCAGACACTTCTATGATAAATTAGCTAAAGACACAAAGGAACCTTGGGGACCTGGGAAACACTACTAAAAACTTCTTTTG
The DNA here is from genome assembly GCF_000164805.1 of Carlito syrichta. Classification (NCBI taxonomy): domain Eukaryota; kingdom Metazoa; phylum Chordata; class Mammalia; order Primates; family Tarsiidae; genus Carlito; species Carlito syrichta. The sequence goes on along the minus strand of NW_007218830.1, from coordinate 3,398 downwards.
ATTTCTTTTCAGAAATATACACCACAGGAAAAGAGAAAAGTAATGAAGCACCTGGACAAGAAAGGTGATTACAAATCTCTGAAGGTCATAAAGCCCCAGAAGGAAAACTACTGGTACATGAAGAACTTTGCACTTGGAAACTTTCTGGAACAGTTCAAGGACTGTAATTCGAAACTTTGGAATGAAACTATCATCTTTGGCATTATGAATAAGTTTCATTGTCTGAATGTTTATAGTGTTCTTGGCTTGTTTTTTGCTAAGACCACTAGACGGTGGTAACTTGTAGAGGATATGTATGTGAAAGAATTTTCTTTCTCTTGTCCCTTTACAAATGGTATAAAAGCTTTCCCTTAGCTAACATTAAACGTCATCTGTTCAGGAAGAAGGTGTCTGAGTATAATATTTTCGTGTTTCACCTATCCGACTATCCTTCAGGAAAGCCCACGAACCTGGTGAGGCTGGAACCCCGCAGGCAGAATAAAACATTCAGAATTTATGTGAGAAACACTGTAGTTGTCAATGTTGAAGGCAGAATTATACCCTGTATTCCAACGTATTAAAGGGAAAAAGAGATATCATTGAAGTATTATACAATTATTAAAAAATCAGTCCCTGCATAATGAATATTTCAAGGCCCAACCCTGAATTGTAGCCATTTTTAAAGTAAAAAAAAATTAAAAATAGAATAAACAAATAAAGTCAGTTGCATGTTTTACAGGTTTCATTTATTTATTTATTTATTGTAATTTTTTAAAAAATGTGGGATACAATTCAGTGTTAGATATAAAAACATTGATTATGCAGGGTCTTTGGTTGATGAGGTATAACTCTCCCTTGCTTAGCAGTATCCCTCCACTGCCAATCTCACCCTTCCTCCTAAAGAGTTTTCCACTACTGCCAATAACTTTCTTACAGCACTATAAGTGATCAAGTTCAACACATGAGTGAGAACATAAGGAACTCTGTTCTTTGTTTCTGTGATTAATCACTGAGAATGACCTACCGCATATTCAGCAAACGTTCTGGAAAACCCTTATATCTGTTCTTTTTTATGGCTGCATAATATTCCACTGTGTATATATCACAGTTATATTATACATTGCCAAGCTTTGATGGGCAACATGGTTGGTACTATGCTTTATTACAATTGTGATTAGAGCTGCAAAATAAATACTGGTGCAGTTATCTTTTGGTGAAATGATTTGAGTTCCTCCAGGTATATTCTTGACAGGGGAATTACTGAGTCACATGGTAGGTCATTATCTCATCCCTTTGCAAACCACCACACTGTTTTCCAAAGATGTTGCTCAACTTTTCAGTCCACATGCAGTGTAGAAGCATTTATTTTTTCCCAAATCCTTACCTGCATCGGTTATTCTTTGTTTTATTAATGATGGCCAGTCTTACAAGGGGTATGTGGTATTTCAAAGTGGTTTCATTTTCATTTATTTGATGATGAGTGACGCTGAGCAATTTTCAGGTGTCTACTGGCTGCTCGTATCTCTTCTTATGAAAAATGTCCAATCATGTATTTTGCACACTTTTCAAAGGGAATGTTTGTCTGATTTTTCTGAGTGTTTGAGTTTCTTGTAGATCCTAGATGCTTTGCCTTTTTACAGATATATAGGTGGAGAATCGTTTTTCCCATTCTGTTGGCTGTATCCCTTCTCTTCTGATTGTTTCTTTTGTTTTCCAGAAGTATATTAATTTGATTTTATCCGAATTGTCTAACTTACTTCTTAAGGCATGGGTATTTAGGGCTCTGAAGATAAATTAGTTTCCGGTTCCAGTTTCCCTAATGGTGTCTCCTGCATTTTCTAAGGTTATTATATTTTGGTGTTTTACGTTTAGGTCTTTGATCCATTTAGAGTTAATGTGTATGGTGATAGATCGGAGTCCTGTTTCAATCTTGTGCATGCTGTCACCCTTTTCCCAGCACCTTTTAGTGAATATGTTCTCCATTAACCAGTGGGTCTTGGAGGTTTTTCAAAGATGAGTTGGTGGAGAATTTGAGGATTTCATTCTCTGCCCTGATCCATAGGCCTATGAACCTATTCTTGTATCAATACCAGGCTGCGTTGATTACTGTAAACCTATAGTAAAGTTTGAAGTCTGGAACTGCGATAGCTCGTGCATTGTTTCTTTTGATAAGATTCTTTTGGTTATTCATGATTGTTTATGGTTTCATATGAATCCTTTATTGCAATTTCCAGGTCTGAGAAGAATGATGTAAATTTAATAGCTATTTCATTTAATCTGAAGATTGACAACAATGCTAATTTTTACATTAAAAGATGTAAGTAAAGTCAGGAAATCAAGCATGTCATTGTCATTCATGACACCAGGCTCAGAACTTTGACATCATAATGGAGGGGACTTTGAATACTGAGCAATCCTTAGGCTTTAAATACTTGTTCACAGTTCTCTGCCAAATGTGGTCAAGTGGCGGATTTCATTCCCGAGAAGTGAAGAGAACCATGTGTTCACACCTATCTAAAAATTTTTCTAGGGATAAGTGACCATTCTTTAATCCTCTAAACGAAATAGTCTTTTTTTTAAAAGCAGTCTTTCTTGAGAGAACCCAGAAAATCCGAAATTGGGAGGTGACCTGACGGGGTTGTGCAAGAGGTAACCATTAATTATTATGATCAGGGAGTCCTGTTGAGGCTTGGTTATAGCACAGCCAAATAATATTTTAGCACTTTCTTTAGTGTAGAAAGTTTTGGATGTTTTTCATATGGTGTAACAGCCTTCGAGCAATTTTTCCTACAGGATTTGAACATTGCTTTGGATAAGATCATAATCAATTTTCCAGAATTTTCAATTATCTAAATTTTTGTTCTAACTCAGAAACCAAATACTTACTACTTTGTAAATCTCTATGATATTTTGGTTTATATATATTGGGCACCAAATTCTCTTTTGTCTGTATGCCTCATTGTAAATGTTTGCTGATTAAAAGTATCAGATTAATCGGATACTTTGTTGCAGAGTACAGCATTATGTGTTAGGTAGGGAAAATACTAAGGGATTCAATGGAAACACTCGTTTAAAAAAATAAATTAGGTTAAAATATAAAGGGAATGTGATTTTTTATTTCCTTCAAATATAAAAGGGAAACATTTCTCTAAGGTTTGCACATCTGTAACATTTAATCAAAATTAACAAGCAGAAAATACAGAGTGCCCCAAGAAAATGTACACAAATTTTAATAATGAAAAAAGTTGTATTAAATCATGGTACTGTTTAATTTTCTAAATTTTTTTAGGATTCATTATGCATTCTGTCTTCTGAACAGCACTTATGTACACTCTATCTGAAGGTTCAGTGTTCTAAGAATGATATAGATCTGGAATCTTAACAAGTTTCAATTTAGACAGAATAAAACATTCAGAATT
>NW_007218829.1:0-4242 GCF_000164805.1 Carlito syrichta | reverse complement strand
CTGAATATATTCTCCATTACCCAGTCGGTCTTCGAGGTTTTTTCAAAGATGAATTGGTTGAGAATTTGAGGATGTCATTATCTGTCCTGATCCATTGGCCTATGGAACTACTCTTTTACCAATACCAGGCTGTGTTGATTACTGTAAACATAGATGTAAAGTTTGAAGCCTGGAACTGCGATAGCTCCTGCTTTCTTACTTTTGATAAGATTCTTTTGGCTATTCATGATTGTTTATGGTTTCGTATGAATAATTTTTTTGTAATTTCCAGGTCTAAGAAGAATGATGTTAACTTTATGGGTATTTCATTGATTCTGTAGATTGACTAAAAGTGTAATTTTTACATTACATGAGGTAAGTAATGTCAGGGTAACAAGCACATCAAATTGTCATTCATGACAACAGCCTCAGAACTTTGACATAATGTGAGGGACCTCGACTATAGAGGAATCCTAAGTTTTCTAGCACTTGTGTACAGTTCTTTGTCAAATGCAGTAGACATGGTGGATTTCATTCCCAAGAAGTGAAGAGAAGCATGTGTTCTGACGTATTCAAAATTTTTTTCAGGGAGAAGCACAAGTTTATAGTGAGTTCCTTTTGAATTCATTATAAGTTTTAACACTTATCTTGGTGTTATGTAGGTGTTTATATCACTGTTTTCAGTAACTTTGGATAAAGATTAATCGTTAAGGTTTTTCTTAAATCAATAGTTAAAACTCTAAGTTAACACTTACAGTCTAGGTTTTCACTGAACTCATAATATACTAATCAGACACTTCTATGATAAATTAGCTAAAGACACAAAGGAACCTTGGGGACCTGGGAAACACTACTAAAAACTTCTTTTGATTTCTTTTCAGAAATATACACCACAGGAAAAGAGAAAAGTAATGAAGCACCTGGACAAGAAAGGTGATTACAAATCTCTGAAGGTCATAAAGCCCCAGAAGGAAAACTACTGGTACATGAAGAACTTTGCACTTGGAAACTTTCTGGAACAGTTCAAGGACTGTAATTCGAAACTTTGGAATGAAACTATCATCTTTGGCATTATGAATAAGTTTCATTGTCTGAATGTTTATAGTGTTCTTGGCTTGTTTTTTGCTAAGACCACTAGACGGTGGTAACTTGTAGAGGATATGTATGTGAAAGAATTTTCTTTCTCTTGTCCCTTTACAAATGGTATAAAAGCTTTCCCTTAGCTAACATTAAACGTCATCTGTTCAGGAAGAAGGTGTCTGAGTATAATATTTTCGTGTTTCACCTATCCGACTATCCTTCAGGAAAGCCCACGAACCTGGTGAGGCTGGAACCCCGCAGGCAGAATAAAACATTCAGAATTTATGTGAGAAACACTGTAGTTGTCAATGTTGAAGGCAGAATTATACCCTGTATTCCAACGTATTAAAGGGAAAAAGAGATATCATTGAAGTATTATACAATTATTAAAAAATCAGTCCCTGCATAATGAATATTTCAAGGCCCAACCCTGAATTGTAGCCATTTTTAAAGTAAAAAAAAATTAAAAATAGAATAAACAAATAAAGTCAGTTGCATGTTTTACAGGTTTCATTTATTTATTTATTTATTGTAATTTTTTAAAAAATGTGGGATACAATTCAGTGTTAGATATAAAAACATTGATTATGCAGGGTCTTTGGTTGATGAGGTATAACTCTCCCTTGCTTAGCAGTATCCCTCCACTGCCAATCTCACCCTTCCTCCTAAAGAGTTTTCCACTACTGCCAATAACTTTCTTACAGCACTATAAGTGATCAAGTTCAACACATGAGTGAGAACATAAGGAACTCTGTTCTTTGTTTCTGTGATTAATCACTGAGAATGACCTACCGCATATTCAGCAAACGTTCTGGAAAACCCTTATATCTGTTCTTTTTTATGGCTGCATAATATTCCACTGTGTATATATCACAGTTATATTATACATTGCCAAGCTTTGATGGGCAACATGGTTGGTACTATGCTTTATTACAATTGTGATTAGAGCTGCAAAATAAATACTGGTGCAGTTATCTTTTGGTGAAATGATTTGAGTTCCTCCAGGTATATTCTTGACAGGGGAATTACTGAGTCACATGGTAGGTCATTATCTCATCCCTTTGCAAACCACCACACTGTTTTCCAAAGATGTTGCTCAACTTTTCAGTCCACATGCAGTGTAGAAGCATTTATTTTTTCCCAAATCCTTACCTGCATCGGTTATTCTTTGTTTTATTAATGATGGCCAGTCTTACAAGGGGTATGTGGTATTTCAAAGTGGTTTCATTTTCATTTATTTGATGATGAGTGACGCTGAGCAATTTTCAGGTGTCTACTGGCTGCTCGTATCTCTTCTTATGAAAAATGTCCAATCATGTATTTTGCACACTTTTCAAAGGGAATGTTTGTCTGATTTTTCTGAGTGTTTGAGTTTCTTGTAGATCCTAGATGCTTTGCCTTTTACAGATATATAGGTGGAGAATCGTTTTCCCATTCTGTTGGCTGTATCCTTCTCTTCTGATTGTTTCTTTGTTTTCCAGAAGTATATTAATTTGATTTTATCCGAATTGTCTAACTTACTTCTTAAGGCATGGGTATTTAGGGCTCTGAAGATAAATTAGTTTCCGGTTCCAGTTTCCCTAATGGTGTCTCCTGCATTTTCTAAGGTTATTATATTTTGGTGTTTTACGTTTAGGTCTTTGATCCATTTAGAGTTAATGTGTATGGTGATAGATCAGAGTCCTGTTTCAATCTTGTGCATGCTGTCACCCTTTTCCCAGCACCTTTTAGTGAATATGTTCTCCATTAACCAGTGGGTCTTGGAGGTTTTTCAAAGATGAGTTGGTGGAGAATTTGAGGATTTCATTCTCTGCCCTGATCCATAGGCCTATGAACCTATTCTTGTATCAATACCAGGCTGCGTTGATTACTGTAAACCTATAGTAAAGTTTGAAGTCTGGAACTGCGATAGCTCGTGCATTGTTTCTTTTGATAAGATTCTTTTGGTTATTCATGATTGTTTATGGTTTCATATGAATCCTTTATTGCAATTTCCAGGTCTGAGAAGAATGATGTAAATTTAATAGCTATTTCATTTAATCTGAAGATTGACAACAATGCTAATTTTTACATTAAAAGATGTAAGTAAAGTCAGGAAATCAAGCATGTCATTGTCATTCATGACACCAGGCTCAGAACTTTGACATCATAATGGAGGGGACTTTGAATACTGAGCAATCCTTAGGCTTTAAATACTTGTTCACAGTTCTCTGCCAAATGTGGTCAAGTGGCGGATTTCATTCCCGAGAAGTGAAGAGAACCATGTGTTCACACCTATCTAAAAATTTTTCTAGGGATAAGTGACCATTCTTTAATCCTCTAAACGAAATAGTCTTTTTTTTAAAAGCAGTCTTTCTTGAGAGAACCCAGAAAATCCGAAATTGGGAGGTGACCTGACGGGGTTGTGCAAGAGGTAACCATTAATTATTATGATCAGGGAGTCCTGTTGAGGCTTGGTTATAGCACAGCCAAATAATATTTTAGCACTTTCTTTAGTGTAGAAAGTTTTGGATGTTTTTCATATGGTGTAACAGCCTTCGAGCAATTTTTCCTACAGGATTTGAACATTGCTTTGGATAAGATCATAATCAATTTTCCAGAATTTTCAATTATCTAAATTTTTGTTCTAACTCAGAAACCAAATACTTACTACTTTGTAAATCTCTATGATATTTTGGTTTATATATATTGGGCACCAAATTCTCTTTTGTCTGTATGCCTCATTGTAAATGTTTGCTGATTAAAAGTATCAGATTAATCGGATACTTTGTTGCAGAGTACAGCATTATGTGTTAGGTAGGGAAAATACTAAGGGATTCAATGGAAACACTCGTTTAAAAAAATAAATTAGGTTAAAATATAAAGGGAATGTGATTTTTTATTTCCTTCAAATATAAAAGGGAAACATTTCTCTAAGGTTTGCACATCTGTAACATTTAATCAAAATTAACAAGCAGAAAATACAGAGTGCCCCAAGAAAATGTACACAAATTTTAATAATGAAAAAAGTTGTATTAAATCATGGTACTGTTTAATTTTCTAAATTTTTTTAGGATTCATTATGCATTCTGTCTTCTGAACAGCACTTATGTACACTCTATCTGAAGGTTCAGTGTTCTAAGAATGATATAGATCTGGAATCTTAACAAGTTTCAATTTAGACAGAATAAAACATTCAGAATT
>NW_007218828.1:0-4130 GCF_000164805.1 Carlito syrichta | reverse complement strand
CTTTTACCATACCAGGCTGCGTTGATTACTGTAAACATAGATGTAAAGTTTGAAGTCTGGAACTGCGATAGCTGCTGCTTTCTTACTTTTGATAAGATTCTTTTGGCTATTCATGATTGTTTATGGTTTCGTATGAATAATTTTTTTGTAATTTCCAGGTCTAAGAAGAATGATGTTAACTTTATGGGTATTTCATTGATTCTGTAGATTGACTAAAAGTGTAATTTTTACATTACAAGAGGTAAGTAATGTCAGGGTAACAAGCACATCAAATTGTCATTCATGACAACAGCCTCAGAACTTTGACATAATGTGAGGGACCTCGACTATAGAGGAATCCTAAGTTTTCTAGCACTTGTGTACAGTTCTCTGTCAAATGCAGTAGACATGGTGGATTTCATTCCCAAGAAGTGAAGAGAAGCATGTGTTCTGACGTATTCAAAATTTTGTTCAGGGAGAAGCACAAGTTTATAGTGAGTTCCTTTTGAATTCATTATAAGTGTTAACACTTATCTTGATGTTATGTAGGTGTTTATATCACTGTTTTCAGTAACTTTGGATAAAGATTAATCGTTAAGGTTGTTCTTAAATCAATAGTTAAAACTCTAAGTTAACACTTAAAGTCTAAGTTTTCACTGAACTCATAATATACTAATCAGACAATTCTATGATAAATTAGCTAAAGACACAAAGGATCCTTGGGGACCTGGGAAACACTACTAAAACTTCTTTTGATTTATTTTCAGAAATATACACCACAGGAAAAGAGAAAAGTAATGAAGCACCTGGACAAGAAAGGTGATTACAAATCTCTGAAGGTCATAAAGCCCCAGAAGGAAAACTACTGGTACATGAAGAACTTTGCACTTGGAAACTTTCTGGAACAGTTCAAGGACTGTAATTCGAAACTTTGGAATGAAACTATCATCTTTGGCATTATGAATAAGTTTCATTGTCTGAATGTTTATAGTGTTCTTGGCTTGTTTTTTGCTAAGACCACTAGACGGTGGTAACTTGTAGAGGATATGTATGTGAAAGAATTTTCTTTCTCTTGTCCCTTTACAAATGGTATAAAAGCTTTCCCTTAGCTAACATTAAACGTCATCTGTTCAGGAAGAAGGTGTCTGAGTATAATATTTTCGTGTTTCACCTATCCGACTATCCTTCAGGAAAGCCCACGAACCTGGTGAGGCTGGAACCCCGCAGGCAGAATAAAACATTCAGAATTTATGTGAGAAACACTGTAGTTGTCAATGTTGAAGGCAGAATTATACCCTGTATTCCAACGTATTAAAGGGAAAAAGAGATATCATTGAAGTATTATACAATTATTAAAAAATCAGTCCCTGCATAATGAATATTTCAAGGCCCAACCCTGAATTGTAGCCATTTTTAAAGTAAAAAAAAATTAAAAATAGAATAAACAAATAAAGTCAGTTGCATGTTTTACAGGTTTCATTTATTTATTTATTTATTGTAATTTTTTAAAAAATGTGGGATACAATTCAGTGTTAGATATAAAAACATTGATTATGCAGGGTCTTTGGTTGATGAGGTATAACTCTCCCTTGCTTAGCAGTATCCCTCCACTGCCAATCTCACCCTTCCTCCTAAAGAGTTTTCCACTACTGCCAATAACTTTCTTACAGCACTATAAGTGATCAAGTTCAACACATGAGTGAGAACATAAGGAACTCTGTTCTTTGTTTCTGTGATTAATCACTGAGAATGACCTACCGCATATTCAGCAAACGTTCTGGAAAACCCTTATATCTGTTCTTTTTTATGGCTGCATAATATTCCACTGTGTATATATCACAGTTATATTATACATTGCCAAGCTTTGATGGGCAACATGGTTGGTACTATGCTTTATTACAATTGTGATTAGAGCTGCAAAATAAATACTGGTGCAGTTATCTTTTGGTGAAATGATTTGAGTTCCTCCAGGTATATTCTTGACAGGGGAATTACTGAGTCACATGGTAGGTCATTATCTCATCCCTTTGCAAACCACCACACTGTTTTCCAAAGATGTTGCTCAACTTTTCAGTCCACATGCAGTGTAGAAGCATTTATTTTTTCCCAAATCCTTACCTGCATCGGTTATTCTTTGTTTTATTAATGATGGCCAGTCTTACAAGGGGTATGTGGTATTTCAAAGTGGTTTCATTTTCATTTATTTGATGATGAGTGACGCTGAGCAATTTTCAGGTGTCTACTGGCTGCTCGTATCTCTTCTTATGAAAAATGTCCAATCATGTATTTTGCACACTTTTCAAAGGGAATGTTTGTCTGATTTTTCTGAGTGTTTGAGTTTCTTGTAGATCCTAGATGCTTTGCCTTTTTACAGATATATAGGTGGAGAATCGTTTTTCCCATTCTGTTGGCTGTATCCCTTCTCTTCTGATTGTTTCTTTTGTTTTCCAGAAGTATATTAATTTGATTTTATCCGAATTGTCTAACTTACTTCTTAAGGCATGGGTATTTAGGGCTCTGAAGATAAATTAGTTTCCGGTTCCAGTTTCCCTAATGGTGTCTCCTGCATTTTCTAAGGTTATTATATTTTGGTGTTTTACGTTTAGGTCTTTGATCCATTTAGAGTTAATGTGTATGGTGATAGATCGGAGTCCTGTTTCAATCTTGTGCATGCTGTCACCCTTTTCCCAGCACCTTTTAGTGAATATGTTCTCCATTAACCAGTGGGTCTTGGAGGTTTTTCAAAGATGAGTTGGTGGAGAATTTGAGGATTTCATTCTCTGCCCTGATCCATAGGCCTATGAACCTATTCTTGTATCAATACCAGGCTGCGTTGATTACTGTAAACCTATAGTAAAGTTTGAAGTCTGGAACTGCGATAGCTCGTGCATTGTTTCTTTTGATAAGATTCTTTTGGTTATTCATGATTGTTTATGGTTTCATATGAATCCTTTATTGCAATTTCCAGGTCTGAGAAGAATGATGTAAATTTAATAGCTATTTCATTTAATCTGAAGATTGACACAATGCTAATTTTTACATTAAAAGATGTAAGTAAAGTCAGGAAATCAAGCATGTCATTGTCATTCATGACATCAGGCTCAGAACTTTGACATCATAATGGAGGGGACTTTGAATACTGAGCAATCATAGGCTTTAAGTACTTGTGCACAGTTCTCTGCCAAATGTCGTCAAATGGCGGATTTCATTCCCAAGAAGTGAAGAGAACCATGTGTTCACACCTATCTAAAAATTTCTCTAGGGATAAGTGACCATTCTTTAATCCTCTAAACGAAATAGTCTTTTTTTTTAAAGCAGTCTTTCTTGAGAGAACCCAGAAAATCCGAAATTGGGAGGTGACCTGACGAGGTTGTGCAAGAGGTAACCATTAATTATTATGATCAGGGAGTCCTGTTGAGGCTTGGTTATAGCACAGCCAAATAATATTTTAGCACTTTCTTTAGTGTAGAAAGTTTTGGATGTTTTTCATATGGTGTAACAGCCTTCGAGCAATTTTTCCTACAGGATTTGAACATTGCTTTGGATAAGATCATAATCAATTTTCCAGAATTTTCAATTATCTAAATTTTTGTTCTAACTCAGAAACCAAATACTGACTACTTTGTAAATCTCTATGATATTTTGGTTTATATATATTGGGCACCAAATTCTCTTTTGTCTGTATGCCACATTGTAAATGTTTGCTGATTAAAAGTATCAGATTAATCGGATACTTTGTTGCAGAGTACAGCATTATATGTTAGGTAGGGAAAATACTAAGGGATTCAATGGAAACACTCGTTTAAAAAAATAAATTAGGTTAAAATATAAAGGGAATGTGATTTTTTATTTCCTTCAAATATAAAAGGGAAACATTTCTCTAAGGTTTGCACATCTGTAACATTTAATCAAAATTAACAAGCAGAAAATACAGAGTGCCCCAAGAAAATGTACACAAATTTTAATAATGAAAAAAGTTGTATTAAATCATGGTACTGTTTAATTTTCTAAATTTTTTTAGGATTCATTATGCATTCTGTCTTCTGAACAGCACTTATGTACACTCTATCTGAAGGTTCAGTGTTCTAAGAATGATATAGATCTGGAATCTTAACAAGTTTCAATTTAGACAGAATAAAACATTCAGAATT
>NW_007218827.1:0-698 GCF_000164805.1 Carlito syrichta | reverse complement strand
TGTTTTTAGGTTTCATGTGAATACTTTATTGCAATTTCCAGATCTGAGAAGGAAAAGATATTAACTTAATGGTTATTTCATTGAATCTGTAGATTGACTAAAACGCTAAATTTTTACATTAAAAATTGGTAAGCAAAATCAGGGAAAACAAGCATGTCAAATTGTCAATTATGACAACAGTTTTCAGAACTTTGACATCAAAATAGCAGGGTCATTGACTACTGAGCATTCTTTAGCATTCAAGCTCTTGTGTACATTGCTCTGGCAAATGTGGTAGATATGGTGGATTTCATTCACAAGAAGTGTGTTAACACCTATCCAAAAATTTCTCCAAGGAGAAGTGACCATTCAAGAATCCCCTAAATGAGGGAGTTTTTTTTTATTTTTAAGCAATCTTTATTGAGAGGACCCAGAATCACCCAAACACTGAGGGGACCAGAGGGGTTGACCACGAGGTAGAGTTTTATTATTACGGTCACGGAGTCCTGTGGAGCTTGGTTATAGCACAACCACGAATATTTTAGCACTATCTTCAATTTACAACCCTTTGGATGTTTTTAGTATTGTGTAACAGCCTTTCCACAGTTTTTCCTACAGGATTTGAACATTGCTTTTGCTAATATCATAATCAATTTTCCAGAATTTTCAAATATCTAAATTTTTATACTAAAGTAGAGCACAAATACTTACTACTATGT
>NW_007218826.1:0-737 GCF_000164805.1 Carlito syrichta | reverse complement strand
TGATAAGGATCTTTTGGCTATTCATGATTGTTTTTGGTTTCATGTGAATACTTTATTGCAACTTCCAGGTATGAGAAGAATGATGTTAACTTAATGGTTATTTCATTGAATCTGTAGATTGACTAAAACGCTAATTTTTACATTAAAAGTGGTAAGTAAAATCAGGGAAACAAGCATGTCCAATTGTCAATTATGACAACAGTTTCAGAACTTTGACATCAAAATAGCAGGGTCATTGACTACTGAGCATTCTTTAGCATTCAAGCTCTTGTGTACATTGCTCTGGCAAATGTGGTAGATATGGTGGATTTCATTCACAAGAAGTGTATGTTAACACCTATCCAAAAATTTCTCCAAGGAGAAGTGACCATTCAAGAATCCCCTAAATGAGGGAGTCTTTTTTTATTTTTAAGCAATCTTTATTGAGAGGACCCAGAATCACCCAAACACTGAGGGGACCAGAGGGGTTGACCACGAGGTAGAGTTTTATTATTACGGTCACGGAGTCCTGTGGAGCTTGGTTATAGCACAACCACGAATATTTTAGCACTATCTTCAATTTACAACCCTTTGGATGTTTTTAGTATTGTGTAACAGCCTTTCCACAGTTTTTCCTACAGGATTTGAACATTGCTTTTGGTAATATCATAATCAATTTTCCAGAATTTTCAAATATGTAAATTTTTATACTAAAGTAGAGCACAAATACTTACTACTATGTAAGTCTCCATGTTATT
>NW_007218825.1:0-4941 GCF_000164805.1 Carlito syrichta | reverse complement strand
TGGAGCCTGGAGCTGCAATACCCCTGCTTTGTTTCTTTTGATAAGGATCCTTTTGGCTATTCATGATTGTTTTTGGTTTCATGTGAATACTTTATTGCAATTTCCAGATCTGAGAAGAAAGATATTAACTTAATGGTTATTTAATTGAATCTGTAGATTGACTAAAACGCTAATTTTTACATTAAAATTGGTAAGTAAAATCAGGGAAACAAGCATGTCAAATTGTCAATTATGACAACAGTTTCAGAACTTTGACATCAAAATAGCAGGGTCATTGACTACTGAGCATTCTTTAGCATTCAAGCTCTTGTGTACATTGCTCTGGCAAATGTGGTAGATATGGTGGATTTCATTCACAAGAAGTGTGTGTTAACACCTTTCCAAAAATTTCTCCAAGGAGTAGTGACCATTCAAGAATCCCCTAAATGAGGGAGTCTTTTTTTATTTTTAAGCAATCTTTATTGAGAGGACCCAGAATCACCCAAACACTGAGGGGACCAGAGGGGTTGACCACGAGGTAGAGTTTTATTATTACGGACACGGAGTCCTGTGGAGCTTGGTTATAGCACAACCACGAATATTTTAGCACTATCTTCAATTTACAACCCTTTCGATGTTTTTAGTATTGTGTAACAGCCTTTCCACAGTTTTTCCTACAGGATTTGAACATTGCTTTTGCTAATATCATAATCAATTTTCCAGAATTTTCAAATATCTAAATTTTTATACTAAAGTAGAGCACAAATACTTACTACTATGTAAGTCTCCATGTTATTTTGGTTTTTACATAGTGGGGCCCAAATTCTTTTTTTTTCTATGTGCCTCATTTTAAATGCTTTGTGATTAAATATATCAGATTAATTGGGTACCTTGTTGCAGAGTACAGTATTTTGTCTTAGGTAGAGAAAATACTAGGGGATTCAATGAAAATAGTCTATTAAAAATATAACGGGCTAAAATATAAAGGGAATGTGATTTTATATTTCTTTCAAATATATAAGGGAAACTTTCTCTAAGGATTGCACATTTGTAACATTTCATCAAAATTAACAAGCACAAAATACAGAGTGCACCAAGAAAATGTACACAAATTTTCAGAATAGAAAATCCTTTATTAAATGACGATACTGTTTTGTTTTCTAAAATATTTAAGATTTATTATGCATTCTGCTTTCTGAGTAGCACTTAGGTACACTATAATCTCAAGGTTCAGTTTTCTAAGAATGACATAGATCTGGAACCTCAACAAATTTCAATTTAAGCAGAATAAAACATTAAGAATTTATGTGAGAAAGACTGTAGTTGTCAATTTTTAAAGCAGAATTGTAACATGTATTCCAAAGTATTAAAAGGAAAAGTAGTTATCATTGGGGTATTTTACAATTCTTAAAAAAGCAATCCCAGCATAGTGAACATTTCTAGGCCCAACCCTGAATTGTAACCATTTTTAAAGTTAACAAATAATAGAAAAACAAATAAAGTCAGTTGCATATTTTACAGGATTTCATTCTCTGTTCTGATCCATTGGCATATGGACCTATTCTCGTACCATTACTAGACTGTGTTGATTACTGTAAACATATGGAACACCAGCCCCTGCAGAGACGTAGAGATTCCCTGGAAGGTGGGGCAGTGTCAGCAATTATTCTGGAGAAATAAAGAGAAAGAAAGATAAAAGGAGTGAAAGCAAGAGACTGGACTCTGTCTTGTGCAAAAGCCAATACTGTAGTAGGGATAGATATTAAAAGAAAGAAAGATCCAGGCTCGGTGGCTCAGCCTGTAATCCCGCGCCTTTGGGAGGTTGAGTTGACTGGATTGCCTGAGCCCCTGGGTTCGAGACCCGCCTGAGCAGCGAGACCTCATCTCTACAATAAATCAAAAAAATCAGCCGGGTGGGGTAGTGCATGCCTGTAATTCTTACTTCTTGGAAGGTTGAGGTGGAAGGATCGCCGGAGCACAGCAGGTCGACGCTGCGGTGACCAGGAGCGGCCACTGCACTCCAGTGTGGGCAAGCGAGTGAGACTCCAACTCAAAATAAAAAAAAGAAAGATGGATGGATAGATTTAAAGAGGAAGAAAGAGAAAAAAAAGAAAAAAAGTGGACAACTTTTCAGTGAAATGAGCAGAAGCTATTTATTGGGAACAACCGTGAGTCTTTTATCCCTAATTTTCACATGTTAAATCACAATACTTTCACGTGAACAGAAGGCCAGGTGGATGAGGCTCATCCCCCCACCGACCAGGTGTTTCCTTAAGCGTTAGGAAGGACAAACCCAATCAAATCACTAGACTTTCACGTGAACACAAAGCCAGGTGGATGAGGGTCCTCCCCCAACCACCAGGCCTTTTCCCAAGCATGAGGAAGGACAATCCCAAAATTATCTCACTGTACCTTATGCTTGGGTTGTGTTCCTCAAAGGCAATACAACAATTCTAACATCATAAAATCCTAATAATCAATAACTTCTAAAACTTATGCATACCAAAAACCTAATGACTGACTTAAATCCTAATACCTTTCTATTCTATGCTAATTCTACCTACACTATAGAAACTCTTAATTAAATCTCAAATCAGTTCCTAAAGAATATGGCCCAGTCCAAAGATCATGCTGGGCCGTTTCTAGGAACAAATGATTACAATCGCTTAACAAAATGGCTATTCTAAAATCCTATGTATCCATCTTAATTTCTATAAAAGTTTCTAATTCCTAATGCTAATATGTAAGGCTGATCATCAGCAACAAAGCTTCTAAAATAAAACCCAAATACAAACTGTAATTTTACTAAAGCCAAAACCGTAATTAGTAGAAAGTGGGAACAATGAAATTTCTAAAGTTAGCTTTAATCTATAGAACCTCAAAGTATCATGTTTGATCATGCTTGAACTAACATAATTCCCTGACGTAGAGTAACCTATTCTATAACACTTTCTATGAATAAAATAAATTCAGTTTCTATTATAAGTAGAAAAATGTACACTAATTGTAACTAAAGAACTGGTTTAAAAGAATGCAGCCCAGCCCAAAGTGGAAGCTGGGATCTTAGGAATGTGGCCCAGTACAAAAGTTCATGCTGGACCATTTCTGGTAAGTGTAGATAATCATCTATACCATCTAAACCTGGAAACAGCTCTCTAAATGTATATACTAACTCTACAAATATACTTTAAACTCTTATAAAGAAGCTTGTATCATGTATAAGGCTCCCAAATGTGACCTGAGTTTGAACTGTGTTAAGTTTCAAGCCGAAAACTCAGTCTGTGAAATACGGGAACAATGGATCCTTAGAGTCAGCCATGCCTGTCATATTCTCAGAACTTCATACTTAGATCATCAAAGTCCCTACTAGTGGGTCATACCAAACAACAAAGAAAGGAGGAGGGAATGGGCCTTCAACTCCTGAACACAACCTGGTGGTCTCAGGGTCCACAGCCCACCTGGATCCCCAATGCTCAGGTAGACCTCCACGACCAGCTCCCAACATAAACATGTAGTAAACTTTGAAGTCTGGAAGTGCGATAACTCCTGCTTTGTTTCTTTTTATAAAATTCCTTAGGCTATTCCTGATTGTTTATGGTTTCTTATGAATTCTTTTTTGCAATTTTCAGGTTTGAGAAGAATGATGTTAACTTAATGGTTATTTCATTGAATCTGTAGATTTGACTAAAAGGCTAATATTTACATTAAAAAGGAAAGTAAAGTCAGGGAAACAAGCATGTCAAATTATCATTCATGACATCAGCCTCAGAACTTTGACATCATAATGGGAGGGACCTTGACGAATGAGCAATCTTTAGGCTTCAAGCACTTGTGTACCGTGCTCTGCCAAATACGGTAGACAAGGTGGATTTCATTCCCAAGAAGTGAAGAGAACCATGTGTTCACACCTATCCAAAAATATCTCCAGGGATAAGTGACCATTCAAGAATACTCTAAAAAAGGTAGTCTTTTTTTTTCTTTCGTTCTTTTTGAGTTGGGGTCTCACTCTGTCACCCGGACTGGAGTGCAATGGCTGCACCTGGCCACCACAGCCTCGACCTGCTCAGCTCTGGCAATCATTCCACCTCAGCCTTCCAAGTAGCCAGAATTACAGGCGTGCGCTACCACGCCCGGCTGATTTTTTGATTTACTGTAGAAATGTCGTCTTGTTGCCCAGGCATGTCTCCAACCCGCGGGCTCAGGCAACCCACTCACTCAGCTCCCAAAGGCGCGGGATACAGGGTGAGCACAGAGCCTGGATGTCTTTTTACTTTTTTAGAGCAGTCTTATTGAGAGGAACAAGAAACACCCAAACTGGGAGGAGACTTGAGGGGGTTGACCAAGAGGGAGTCGTTATTGTTTGTTTTATTCAGGATGGCCAGTCTTACAGGGGGTATGTGGTATTTCAAAGTGGTTTCATTTGCATTTCTTTGATGATGTGTGAGGCTGAGCAATTCTCATGAGTCTGCTGGCTGCCTGTATCTCTTCTTATGAAAAGTGTCCAATCACGTATTTTGCACGCTTTTCAAAGGGAATGTTTGTCTGATTTTCTGAGTGTTTGAGGTTTTGTACATTCTAGATGTTATGCCTTTTTACAGATATATCGGTCGAAAATCGTTTTTCCCATTCTGTTGGGTGTATCCCTGCTCTTCTGATGGTGTCTTTTGTTTTCCAGAAGTATATTAAATTTGATGTAAAACCGCTGGTCTAATTTACTTCTTAAGTTATGGGTATTTAGGGCTCTGAAGATGAACTAGTTTTCGATTCCAGTTTCCCTAATGGTGTCTCCTGCGATTTCTAACATTATTATAATTTGGTGTTTTAAGTTTAGGTCTTTGATCCATTTAGAGTTAATGTGTATGGTGATAGATAGGGGTCCTGTTTCAATCTTGTTCATGTTGTCAGCCTTTTCCCAGCACCATTTATTGCATATGTTCTCCATTACCCAGTGGGTCTTGGAGG
>NW_007218824.1:0-4679 GCF_000164805.1 Carlito syrichta | reverse complement strand
ATATTAACTTAATGGTTATTTCATTGAATCTGTAGATTGACTAAAACGCTAATTTTTACATTAAAATTGGTAAGTAAAGTCAGGGAAACAAGCATGTCAAATTGTCAATTATGACAACAGCTTCAGAACTTTGACATCAAAATAGCAGGGTCATTGACTACTGAGCATTCTTTAGCATTCAAGCTCTTGTGTACATTGCTCTGGCAAATGTGGTAGATATGGTGGATTTCATTCCCAAGAAGTGTGTGTTAACACCTATCCAAAAATTTCTCCAAGGAGAAGTGACCATTCAAGAATCCCCTAAATGAGGGAGTCTTTTTTTATTTTTAAGCAATCTTTATTGAGAGGACCCAGAATCACCCAAACACTGAGGGGACCAGAGGGGTTGACCACGAGGTAGAGTTTTATTATTACGGTCACGGAGTCCTGTGGAGCTTGGTTATAGCACAACCACGAATATTTTAGCACTATCTTCAATTTACAACCCTTTGGATGTTTTTAGTATTGTGTAACAGCCTTTCCACAGTTTTTCCTACAGGATTTGAACATTGCTTTTGCTAATATCATAATCAATTTTCCAGAATTTTCAATTATCTAAATTTTTATACTAAAGTAGAGTACAAATACTTACTAATATGTAAGTCTCCATGTTATTTTGGGTTTATACATAGTGGGCCCCAAATTCTTTTTTTTCTATGTGCCTCATTTTAAATGCTTTGTGATTAAATATATCAGATTAATTGGGTACCTTGTTGCAGAGTACAGTATTTTGTCTTAGGTAGAGAAAATACTAGGGGATTCAATGAAAATAGTCTATTAAAAATATAACGGGCTAAAATATAAAGGGAATGTGATTTTATATTTCTTTCAAATATATAAGGGAAACTTTCTCTAAGGATTGCACATTTGTAACATTTCATCAAAATTAACAAGCACAAAATACAGAGTGCACCAAGAAAATGTACACAAATTTTCAGAATAGAAAATCCTTTATTAAATGACGATACTGTTTTGTTTTCTAAAATATTTAAGATTTATTATGCATTCTGCTTTCTGAGTAGCACTTAGGTACACTATAATCTCAAGGTTCAGTTTTCTAAGAATGACATAGATCTGGAACCTCAACAAATTTCAATTTAAGCAGAATAAAACATTAAGAATTTATGTGAGAAAGACTGTAGTTGTCAATTTTTAAAGCAGAATTGTAACATGTATTCCAAAGTATTAAAAGGAAAAGTAGTTATCATTGGGGTATTTTACAATTCTTAAAAAAGCAATCCCAGCATAGTGAACATTTCTAGGCCCAACCCTGAATTGTAACCATTTTTAAAGTTAACAAATAATAGAAAAACAAATAAAGTCAGTTGCATATTTTACAGGATTTCATTCTCTGTTCTGATCCATTGGCATATGGACCTATTCTCGTACCATTACTAGACTGTGTTGATTACTGTAAACATATGGAACACCAGCCCCTGCAGAGACGTAGAGATTCCCTGGAAGGTGGGGCAGTGTCAGCAATTATTCTGGAGAAATAAAGAGAAAGAAAGATAAAAGGAGTGAAAGCAAGAGACTGGACTCTGTCTTGTGCAAAAGCCAATACTGTAGTAGGGATAGATATTAAAAGAAAGAAAGATCCAGGCTCGGTGGCTCAGCCTGTAATCCCGCGCCTTTGGGAGGTTGAGTTGACTGGATTGCCTGAGCCCCTGGGTTCGAGACCCGCCTGAGCAGCGAGACCTCATCTCTACAATAAATCAAAAAAATCAGCCGGGTGGGGTAGTGCATGCCTGTAATTCTTACTTCTTGGAAGGTTGAGGTGGAAGGATCGCCGGAGCACAGCAGGTCGACGCTGCGGTGACCAGGAGCGGCCACTGCACTCCAGTGTGGGCAAGCGAGTGAGACTCCAACTCAAAATAAAAAAAAGAAAGATGGATGGATAGATTTAAAGAGGAAGAAAGAGAAAAAAAAGAAAAAAAGTGGACAACTTTTCAGTGAAATGAGCAGAAGCTATTTATTGGGAACAACCGTGAGTCTTTTATCCCTAATTTTCACATGTTAAATCACAATACTTTCACGTGAACAGAAGGCCAGGTGGATGAGGCTCATCCCCCCACCGACCAGGTGTTTCCTTAAGCGTTAGGAAGGACAAACCCAATCAAATCACTAGACTTTCACGTGAACACAAAGCCAGGTGGATGAGGGTCCTCCCCCAACCACCAGGCCTTTTCCCAAGCATGAGGAAGGACAATCCCAAAATTATCTCACTGTACCTTATGCTTGGGTTGTGTTCCTCAAAGGCAATACAACAATTCTAACATCATAAAATCCTAATAATCAATAACTTCTAAAACTTATGCATACCAAAAACCTAATGACTGACTTAAATCCTAATACCTTTCTATTCTATGCTAATTCTACCTACACTATAGAAACTCTTAATTAAATCTCAAATCAGTTCCTAAAGAATATGGCCCAGTCCAAAGATCATGCTGGGCCGTTTCTAGGAACAAATGATTACAATCGCTTAACAAAATGGCTATTCTAAAATCCTATGTATCCATCTTAATTTCTATAAAAGTTTCTAATTCCTAATGCTAATATGTAAGGCTGATCATCAGCAACAAAGCTTCTAAAATAAAACCCAAATACAAACTGTAATTTTACTAAAGCCAAAACCGTAATTAGTAGAAAGTGGGAACAATGAAATTTCTAAAGTTAGCTTTAATCTATAGAACCTCAAAGTATCATGTTTGATCATGCTTGAACTAACATAATTCCCTGACGTAGAGTAACCTATTCTATAACACTTTCTATGAATAAAATAAATTCAGTTTCTATTATAAGTAGAAAAATGTACACTAATTGTAACTAAAGAACTGGTTTAAAAGAATGCAGCCCAGCCCAAAGTGGAAGCTGGGATCTTAGGAATGTGGCCCAGTACAAAGTTCATGCTGGGCCATTTCTGGTAAGTGTAGATAATCATCTATACCATCTAAAGCTGGAAACAGCTCTCTAAATGTATATACTAACTCTACAAATATACTTTAAACTCTTATAAAGAAGCTTGTATCATGTATAAGGCTCCCAAATGTGACCTGAGTTTGAACTGTGTTAAGTTTCAAGCCGAAAACTCAGTCTGTGAAATACGGGAACAAAGGATCCTTAGAGTCAGCCATGCCTGTCATATTCTCAGAACTTCATACTTAGATCATCAAAGTCCCTGCTAGTGGGTCATACCAAACAACAAAGAAAGGAGGAGGGAATGGGCCTTCAACTCCTGAACACAACCTGGTGGTCTCAGGGTCCACAGCCCACCTGGATCCCCAATGCTCAGGCAGACCTCCACGACCAGCTCCCAACATAAACATGTAGTAAACTTTGAAGTCTGGAAGTGCGATAACTCCTGCTTTGTTTCTTTTTATAAAATTCCTTAGGCTATTCCTGATTGTTTATGGTTTCTTATGAATTCTTTTTTGCAATTTCCAGGTCTGAGAAGAATGATGTTAACTTAATGGTTATTTCATTGAATCTGTAGATTTGACTAAAAGGCTAATTTTTACATTAAAAAGGAAAGTAAAGTCAGGGAAACAAGCATGTCGAATGTCATTCATGACATCAGCCTCAGAACTTTGACATCATAATGGGAGGGACCTTGACAAATGAGCAATCTTTAGGCTTCAAGCACTTGTGTACAGTGCTCTGCCAAATGCGGTAGACAAGGTGGATTTCATTCCCAAGAAGTGAAGAGAACCATGTGTTCACACCTATCCAAAAATATCTCCAGGGATAAGTGACCATTCAAGAATACTCTAAAAGAGGTAGTCTTTTGTTTTCTTTCTTTCTTTTTGAGTTGGGGTCTCACTCTGTCACCCGGACTGGAGTGCAATGGCTGCACCTGGCCTCCACAGCCTCGACCTGCTCAGCTCTGGCAATCATTCCACCTCAGCCTTCCAAGTAGCCAGAATTACAGGCGTGCGCTACCACGCCTGGCTGATTTTTTGATTTACTGTAGAAATGTCGTCTTGTTGCCCAGGCATGTCTCCAACCCGCGGGCTCAGGCAACCCACTCACCTCAGCCTCCCAAAGGTGCGGGATTACAGGGTGAGCCACAGAGCCTGGATGTCTTTTTTACTTTTTTAGAGCAGTCTTTATTAAGAGGAACAAGAAACACCCAAACTGGGAGGAGACTTGAGGGGGTTGACCAAGAGGGAGTCATTATTGTTTGTTTTATTCAGGATGGCCAGTCTTACAGGGGGTCTGTGGTATTGCAAAGTGGTTTCATTTGCATTTCTTTGATGATGTGTGAGGCTGAGCAATTTTCACGAGTCTGCTGGCTGCCTGTATCTCTCTTATGAAAAGTGTCCAATCACGTATTTTGCACGCTTTTCAAAGGGAATGTTTGTCTGATTTTCTGAGTGTTTGAGGTTTTGTACATTCTAGATGTTATGCCTTTTTACAGATATATCGGTCGAAAATCGTTTTTCCCATTCTGTTGGGTGTATCCCTGCTCTTCTGATGGTGTCTTTTGTTTTCCAGAAGTATATTAAATTTGATGTAAAACCGCTGGTCTAATTTACTTCTTAAGTTATGGGTATTTAGGGCTCTGAAGATGAACTAGTTTTCGATTCCAGTTTCCCTAATGGTGTCTCCTGCGATTTCTAACATTTATTATAATTTGG
>NW_007218823.1:0-4619 GCF_000164805.1 Carlito syrichta | reverse complement strand
AAATTGGTAAGTAAAGTCAGGGAAACAAGCATGTCAAATTGTCAATTATGACAACAGCTTCAGAACTTTGACATCAAAATAGCAGGGTCATTGACTACTGAGCATTCTTTAGCATTCAAGCTCTTGTGTACATTGCTCTGGCAAATGTGGTAGATATGGTGGATTTCATTCACAAGAAGTGTGTGTTAACACCTATCCAAAAATTTCTCCAAGGAGAAGTGACCATTCAAGAATTCCCTAAATGAGGGAGTCTTTTTTTATTTTTAAGCAATCTTTATTGAGAGGACCCAGAATCACCCAAACACTGAGGGGACCAGAGGGGTTGACCACGAGGTAGAGTTTTATTATTACGGTCACGGAGTCCTGTGGAGCTTGGTTATAGCACAACCACGAATATTTTAGCACTATCTTCAATTTACAACCCTTTGGATGTTTTTAGTATTGTGTAACAGCCTTTCCACAGTTTTTCCTACAGGATTTGAACATTGCTTTTGCTAATATCATAATCAATTTTCCAGAATTTTCAAATATATAAATTTTTATACTAAAGTAGAGCACAAATACTTACTACTATGTAAGTCTCCATGTTATTTTGGTTTATACATAGTGGGCCCCAAATTCTTTTTTTTCTATGTGCCTCATTTTAAATGCTTTGTGATTAAATATATCAGATTAATTGGGTACCTTGTTGCAGAGTACAGTGTTTTGTCTTAGGTAGAGAAAATACTAGGGGATTCAATGAAAATAGTCTATTAAAAATATAACGGGCTAAAATATAAAGGGAATGTGATTTTATATTTCTTTCAAATATATAAGGGAAACTTTCTCTAAGGATTGCACATTTGTAACATTTCATCAAAATTAACAAGCACAAAATACAGAGTGCACCAAGAAAATGTACACAAATTTTCAGAATAGAAAATCCTTTATTAAATGACGATACTGTTTTGTTTTCTAAAATATTTAAGATTTATTATGCATTCTGCTTTCTGAGTAGCACTTAGGTACACTATAATCTCAAGGTTCAGTTTTCTAAGAATGACATAGATCTGGAACCTCAACAAATTTCAATTTAAGCAGAATAAAACATTAAGAATTTATGTGAGAAAGACTGTAGTTGTCAATTTTTAAAGCAGAATTGTAACATGTATTCCAAAGTATTAAAAGGAAAAGTAGTTATCATTGGGGTATTTTACAATTCTTAAAAAAGCAATCCCAGCATAGTGAACATTTCTAGGCCCAACCCTGAATTGTAACCATTTTTAAAGTTAACAAATAATAGAAAAACAAATAAAGTCAGTTGCATATTTTACAGGATTTCATTCTCTGTTCTGATCCATTGGCATATGGACCTATTCTCGTACCATTACTAGACTGTGTTGATTACTGTAAACATATGGAACACCAGCCCCTGCAGAGACGTAGAGATTCCCTGGAAGGTGGGGCAGTGTCAGCAATTATTCTGGAGAAATAAAGAGAAAGAAAGATAAAAGGAGTGAAAGCAAGAGACTGGACTCTGTCTTGTGCAAAAGCCAATACTGTAGTAGGGATAGATATTAAAAGAAAGAAAGATCCAGGCTCGGTGGCTCAGCCTGTAATCCCGCGCCTTTGGGAGGTTGAGTTGACTGGATTGCCTGAGCCCCTGGGTTCGAGACCCGCCTGAGCAGCGAGACCTCATCTCTACAATAAATCAAAAAAATCAGCCGGGTGGGGTAGTGCATGCCTGTAATTCTTACTTCTTGGAAGGTTGAGGTGGAAGGATCGCCGGAGCACAGCAGGTCGACGCTGCGGTGACCAGGAGCGGCCACTGCACTCCAGTGTGGGCAAGCGAGTGAGACTCCAACTCAAAATAAAAAAAAGAAAGATGGATGGATAGATTTAAAGAGGAAGAAAGAGAAAAAAAAGAAAAAAAGTGGACAACTTTTCAGTGAAATGAGCAGAAGCTATTTATTGGGAACAACCGTGAGTCTTTTATCCCTAATTTTCACATGTTAAATCACAATACTTTCACGTGAACAGAAGGCCAGGTGGATGAGGCTCATCCCCCCACCGACCAGGTGTTTCCTTAAGCGTTAGGAAGGACAAACCCAATCAAATCACTAGACTTTCACGTGAACACAAAGCCAGGTGGATGAGGGTCCTCCCCCAACCACCAGGCCTTTTCCCAAGCATGAGGAAGGACAATCCCAAAATTATCTCACTGTACCTTATGCTTGGGTTGTGTTCCTCAAAGGCAATACAACAATTCTAACATCATAAAATCCTAATAATCAATAACTTCTAAAACTTATGCATACCAAAAACCTAATGACTGACTTAAATCCTAATACCTTTCTATTCTATGCTAATTCTACCTACACTATAGAAACTCTTAATTAAATCTCAAATCAGTTCCTAAAGAATATGGCCCAGTCCAAAGATCATGCTGGGCCGTTTCTAGGAACAAATGATTACAATCGCTTAACAAAATGGCTATTCTAAAATCCTATGTATCCATCTTAATTTCTATAAAAGTTTCTAATTCCTAATGCTAATATGTAAGGCTGATCATCAGCAACAAAGCTTCTAAAATAAAACCCCAAATACAAACTGTAATTTTACTAAAGCCAAAACCGTAATTAGTAGAAAGTGGGAACAATGAAATTTCTAAAGTTAGCTTTAATCTATAGAACCTCAAAGTATCATGTTTGATCATGCTTGAACTAACATAATTCCCTGACGTAGAGTAACCTATTCTATAACACTTTCTATGAATAAAATAAATTCAGTTTCTATTATAAGTAGAAAAATGTACACTAATTGTAACTAAAGAACTGGTTTAAAAGAATGCAGCCCAGCCCAAAGTGGAAGCTGGGATCTTAGGAATGTGGCCCAGTACAAAGTTCATGCTGGGCCATTTCTGGTAAGTGTAGATAATCATCTATACCATCTAAAGCTGGAAACAGCTCTCTAAATGTATATACTAACTCTACATAATATACTTTAAACTCTTATAAAGAAGCTTGTATCATGTATAAGGCTCCCAAATGTGACCTGAGTTTGAACTGTGTTAAGTTTCAAGCCGAAAACTCAGTCTGTGAAATACGGGAACAAAGGATCCTTAGAGTCAGCCATGCCTGTCATATTCTCAGAACTTCATACTTAGATCATCAAAGTCCCTGCTAGTGGGTCATACCAAACAACAAAGAAAGGAGGAGGGAATGGGCCTTCAACTCCTGAACACAACCTGGTGGTCTCAGGGTCCACAGCCCACCTGGATCCCCAATGCTCAGGCAGACCTCCACGACCAGCTCCCAACATAAACATGTAGTAAACTTTGAAGTCTGGAAGTGCGATAACTCCTGCTTTGTTTCTTTTTATAAAATTCCTTAGGCTATTCCTGATTGTTTATGGTTTCTTATGAATTCTTTTTTGCAATTTCCAGGTCTGAGAAGAATGATGTTAACTTAATGGTTATTTCATTGAATCTGTAGATTTGACTAAAAGGCTAATTTTTACATTAAAAAGGAAAGTAAAGTCAGGGAAACAAGCATGTCAAATTGTCATTCATGACATCAGCCTCAGAACTTTGACATCATAATGGGAGGGACCTTGACGAATGAGCAATCTTTAGGCTTCAGGCACTTGTGTACAGTGCTCTGCCAAATACGGTAGACAAGGTGGATTTCATTCCCAAGAAGTGAAGAGAACCATGTGTTCACACCTATCCAAAAATATCTCCAGGGATAAGTGACCATTCAAGAATACTCTAAAAAAGGTAGTCTTTTTTTTTCTTTCGTTCTTTTTGAGTTGGGGTCTCACTCTGTCACCCGGACTGGAGTGCAATGGCTGCACCTGGCCACCACAGCCTCGACCTGCTCAGCTCTGGCAATCATTCCACCTCAGCCTTCCAAGTAGCCAGAATTACAGGCGTGCGCTACCACGCCCGGCTGATTTTTTGATTTACTGTAGAAATGTCGTCTTGTTGCCCAGGCATGTCTCCAACCCGCGGGCTCAGGCAACCCACTCACCTCAGCCTCCCAAAGGCGCGGGATTACAGGGTGAGCCACAGAGCCTGGATGTCTTTTTTACTTTTTTAGAGCAGTCTTTATTGAGAGGAACAAGAAACACCCAAACTGGGAGGAGACTTGAGGGGGTTGACCAAGAGGGAGTCGTTATTGTTTGTTTTATTCAGGATGGCCAGTCTTACAGGGGGTATGTGGTATTTCAAAGTGGTTTCATTTGCATTTCTTTGATGATGTGTGAGGCTGAGCAATTTTCATGAGTCTGCTGGCTGCCTGTATCTCTTCTTATGAAAAGTGTCCAATCACGTATTTTGCACGCTTTTCAAAGGGAATGTTTGTCTGATTTTCTGAGTGTTTGAGGTTTTGTACATTCTAGATGTTATGCCTTTTTACAGATATATCGGTCGAAAATCGTTTTTCCCATTCTGTTGGGTGTATCCCTGCTCTTCTGATGGTGTCTTTTGTTTTCCAGAAGTATATTAAATTTGATGTAAAACCGCTGGTCTAATTTACTTCTTAAGTTATGGGTATTTAGGGCTCTGAAGATGAACTAGTTTTCGATTCCAGTTTCCCTAATGGTGTCTCCTGCGATTTCTAACATTTATTATAATTTGG
>NW_007218822.1:0-757 GCF_000164805.1 Carlito syrichta | reverse complement strand
CGCACAACCACGAATATTTTAGCACTATCTTCAATTTACAACCCTTTGGATGTTTTTAGTATTGTGTAACAGCCTTTCCACAGTTTTTCCTACAGGATTTGAACATTGCTTTTGCTAATATCATAATCAATTTTCCAGAATTTTCAAATATCTAAATTTTTATACTAAAGTAGAGCACAAATACTTACTACTATGTAAGTCTCCATGTTATTTTGGTTTATACATAGTGGGCCCCAAATTCTTTTTTTTCTATGTGCCTCATTTTAAATGCTTTGTGATTAAATATATCAGATTAATTGGGTACCTTGTTGCAGAGTACAGTATTTTGTCTTAGGTAGAGAAAATACTAGGGGATTCAATGAAAATAGTCTATTAAAAATATAACGGGTTAAAATATAAAGGGAATGTGATTTTATATTTCTTTCAAATATATAAGGGAAACTTTCTCTAAGGATTGCACATTTGTAACATTTCATCAAAATTAACAAGCACAAAATACAGAGTGCACCAAGAAAATGTACACAAATTTTCAGAATAGAAAATCCTTTATTAAATGACGATACTGTTTTGTTTTCTAAAATATTTAAGATTTATTATGCATTCTGCTTTCTGAGTAGCACTTAGGTACACTATAATCTCAAGGTTCAGTTTTCTAAGAATGACATAGATCTGGAACCTCAACAAATTTCAATTTAAGCAGAATAAAACATTAAGAATTTATGTGAGAAAGACTGTAGTTGTCAATTTTTAAAGCAGA
>NW_007218821.1:0-7397 GCF_000164805.1 Carlito syrichta | reverse complement strand
CTTACTGATTTTATTATTTATTTTAATTTTTTAAAAAGTGTGGGTTACAATTCAGAGTTAGGTATACAGGCATTAATTATGCAGGGTCCCTGGTTGATGAGGAATGCCCCTCTCTTCATTAGCAGTATCCCTCCATGGTCAATCTCACCCCTCTCCCTAAACAGATTTCCACTACTGTCAATCAATTTCTTACAGCACTCAAATTGATCCAGTTCAGTTAATGAGTGAGAACATATGGAACTCTGTTCTTTGGTTCTGTGATAAATCACTGAAAATGACCTACATCTTATACATCAAATGTTCTGAAAATCCTTCTATCTGTCCTTTTTAATGGCTGTAAATATTCCACTATGTATATACCTCATTTATTTTAACCATTCCTGTTTTGATGGGCAACATGTTTGGTACCATGTTTTTTGCAATTGTGATTAGAGCTGCAAAAAACATACGGGTGCAGGTGTCATTTGGTAAAATGATTTGAGTTCCTCCAGGTATATTCTCTAGAGGGGAATTTCTAAATCACATGGTAGGTCAAGATCTTGTCCCTTTACAAACCACCACACTATTTTCCAACGATGCTGCTCCACTTTTCAGTCCACATGCAACGTAGAAGCATTTATATCTTCCCAAATCCTGACCTGTATCTGTTATTGCTTGTTTTATTAATGATGGTCAATCTTACAGGGGGCATGTGGTATTTCAAAGTGGTTTCATTTGTATTTCTTTGATGATGAGTGAGGTTGAGCAAATTTCATGTGTCTGCTGGCTGCCCATATCTCTTCTTATGAAAAGTGTCCAATCACGTATTTCGCACACTTTTCAAAGGGAATGTTTGTCTGATTTTTCTGAGTGTTTGAATATCTTGTAGATCCTAGATGTAATGCCTCTTTACAATATATAGGTGGAGAATCATTTTTCCATTCTGTTGGCTGTATCCCTGCCCTTCTGACGGTTTCTTTTGTTTTGCAGAAGTATATTACTTGATGAGATCCCACTTGAATTACTTGCGTCTTAAGGCATGGGTATTTAGTGACCTTGAAGAGGAATTAGTTTCTAATTCCAGTTTCCCTAATGGTGTCTTTTGTGTTTTCTAAGATTATCTTAATTTGTTGTTTTACTTTTAGGTCTTTGATCCATGTAGAATTAATGTGTATGGTGATATATAGGGGTCCTGTTTCAATCTTGTGCTTGTTGTCAGCCTTCTCCCTGAACCATATACTGAATATATTCTCCATTACCCAGTGAGTCTTGGAGGTTTTCTTTAAGATGAGTTGGTTGAGGATTTGACCATTTCAATCTCTGTCCTGATCCCTTGGCCTATGGACCTATTCTTGTACCAGTACCAGGCTGTGTTGATTACTGTAAACAAATAGTAAAATTTGAAATCTGGAACAGCGATAGTTCCTGCTTTGTTTCTTTTTATAAGTTTCTTTTGGCTATTCATGATGGTTTATGGTTTCATATGAATTCCCTTTTTTGTAATTTCCAGGTCTGAGAAGAATGATGTTAACTTAATGGTTATTCCATTGAATCTCGAGATTGACTAAAAGCCTAATTTTTACATTAAAAGAGGTAAGTAAAGTCAAGGATACAAGCATGTTTTATTGTAATTTATGACAGTAGACCCAGAGCTTTGACATCATAATTGGAGGGACCTTGACTACTGAGCAATACTTCGGGTTCAAGCACTTGTGTACAGTGTTAGGCCAAATGCAGTAGACACGGTGAATTTCACTCTAAAGAACTGAAGTTAACCACGTGTTCACATGGTGAGCACATCCAAAAATTTCTCCAAGTGTGAGTGACTAATCAAGAATACTCTAAACTAGGTAGTCTTTTTTTTAAAAGCCGTATTATTGAGATGTCTGAGAAACTCCCAAACTGGGAGGGGACCAGAGAGAATTGCCCACAAGGTAGTCTTTTATTATGATGATCAGGGAGTCCTGTTGAAGCTTGGTTGTAGCAAAACTAAATAGTATTTTGGCACTTTCTTTAGTTTAGAAACTTTTTGATGTTTATAGTATTGTGTAACAACCTTTGAGCAGTATTTCCTATAGGATTTGAGCATTGCTTTTGCTAAGATCATAATCAATTTTCCAGATTTTTCAATTACATAAATTTTGAAACTAATGCAAAACCCAAATACTTACTACTTTATAAATCTCAGTGTTATTATGTTTTAGTTACTGGGCCCCAAATTTTCTTATTCTTTGTGCCCCATTTTAAAAGGTTGGTTATTAAAAGTATCAGATTAATCAGATAGTTTGTAGCGGAGTACAGCATCATGTCTCAGGTAGAGAAAACACTAGGGGATTCAATGGAAATACTCTTTTAAAAATATAAACTGGGTTAAAATATAAGGGGAATGTGATTAATTTTATCTAAGGATTGCACATCTGTAACATTTAATCAA
Organism: Carlito syrichta; assembly: GCF_000164805.1. NCBI lineage: Eukaryota > Metazoa > Chordata > Mammalia > Primates > Tarsiidae > Carlito > Carlito syrichta. The sequence continues at coordinate 4,984 of NW_007218821.1, read as the reverse complement.
AATTAACAAGCAGAAAATACAGAGTGTACCAAGAAAATGTACATAAATTTTAAGAATGGATAAACCTGTATTAAATTACGATACTGATTTGTTTTCTAAAATGTTAAAGATTTATTATGCATTCTGCCTTTTGAATAGCTCTTAGGTACCCTGAATCTCAAGGTTCAGATTTCTAAGAATGATATAGATCTGAAATCTCAACAAGATTCAATTTAGGCAGAATCAAACATTCAAAATTTATGTGAGAAACACTGCAGTTGTCAATTTTGAAGGAAGAATTATACCCCGTATTCCAACGTATTAAAGGAAAAGGAGTTATCATTGGAGTATTATACAATTCTTAAAAAATCAATCCCTGCATAATGAACATTTCTAGGCCCAACCTTGAATGGTAACCATTTTTAAACTAAAAAAAAATAAAAAATAGAATAAACAAAGTCAGTTGCATGTGTTACAGCTTTCATTTATTTATTTATTTTTATTTTTTATAAAATGTGGTTTACAATTCAGAGTTAGATATACAACCATTGATTATATAGGGTCCCTGGTTGATGAGGTATGCCCTACCTTCCTTAGCAGTATCCTTCCACTGCCAATCACACCCCCCCCAACAGGTTTCCACGACATGCCAATCACTTTCTTACAGCACCATAAGTGATCCAGTTCACCTCATGAATGAGAATATTTGGAACGCTGTTCTTTGTTTCTGTGATAAATCACTGAAAATGACCTACCTCAAATCCATCAAACGTTCTGCAAAATCCTTCTATCTGTCTTTTATTATGGCTGCATAATATTCCACTGTGTATATACCTCATTTATTTTACCCATTCCAGCTTTGATGGGAAGCATGTTTGGTATCATGCTTTTTTGCAATTGTGATTAGAGCTGCAAAAAACATAGGGGTTATGGTATATTCTTGATAAAATGATTTGAATTCCTCCAGGTATATTCTCTATAGGGGAATTTCTGACACATGGTAGGTCAAGATCTTGTCCCTATACAAACCACCACACTGTTTTCCAAAGATGTTGCTCTACTTTTCAATCCACATGCAGTGTGGAAGCATTTAAGTCTTCCAAAATCCTGACCTGCATCTGTTATTGTTTGTTTTATTAATTATGGGCAGTCTTACAGTGGGTATGTGGTATTTCAAAGTGGTTTTATTTGTATTTCTTTGATGATGAGTGAGGTTGAACAATTTTCAATTGTCTGCTGGCTGCCCGTATCTCTTCTTATGAAAAGTGTACAATCACGTATTTTGCACACTTTCAAAGGGAATGTTTATCTGATTTTTCTGAGTGTTTGAGTTTCTTGTAAATCCTAGATGTAATGCATCTTTACAGATATATATGTGGAGAATCGTTTTCCCCGTTCTGCTGGCTGTATCCCTGCCCTTCTGATGGTTTCTTTTGTTTTGCAGAAGTATATTAATTTGATGAGATCCCACTTGTCTTACTTACGTCTTGAGGTATGGGTATTTAGGGACCTGAAGAGGATTTAGTTTCCGATTCCAGTTCCCCTAAAGATGTCTCCTGTGTTTTCTAAGATTTTTATAATTTGTTGTTTTACGTTTAGGTCTTTGATCCATATAGAGTTAATGTGTATGGTGATAGATACTGGTCCTGTTTCAATGTTGTGCATGTTGTCAGCTTTTCCCCAGCACCATTTACTGAATATGTTCTCCATTACACATTGGGTTGTGGAGGTTTTTTCAAAGATTAGTAGGTTGAGGATTTGAGCATTTCATTCACTTTCCTGATCCATTGGCTTATTGACGTACTCTTGTACCAATACCAGACTGTGTTGATTACTGTAAACATATACTAAAATTTGATGTCTGGAACTGCGATAGCTCCTGCTTTGTTTCTTCTCATAAGTTTCTTTTGATATTCATGATGGTTTATGGTTTCATATTATTTCTTTTTGCAATTTCCACGTCTGAGAAGAATTATGTTAACTTAATAGCTATTTCATTGAATCTGTAGATAGACTAAAAGACTAATTTTTACATTAAAAGAGGTAAGTAAAGTCAAGGAAACAAGCATGCCAAATTGTCGTTTATGACATCAGGCTCAGAACTTTGACATAATAATGGGAGGGACCTTGACTACTGAGCAATCCTTAGTCTCCAAGCACTTGTGTACAGTGCTCTGCCAAATGCGGTAGGTACGATGGATTTCATTCCAGAGTAGTGAAGATAGCCTTGTGTTCTCATAGTGAACACATCCAAAAATTTTTCAGAGGTAAGTGACATACAAGAATCCTCTAAACGAGGTAGTTTTTTTTTTTTTTTTTAAAGCAGTCTTTATTGAGAGGACCCAGAAAATCCCAAACTGGGAGGGGACCTGAGGGAGTTGCCCACGAGGTAGTCTTTTATTATTAAGATCACAGAGTCCTGTTGGAGCTTGCTTATAGCAAAACCAAATGATATTTTGGCACTTTCGTTAGTTTAGAAACTTTTGGATATTTTTAGTATTGTGTAAAAGACTTTGAGAAGTTTTTCCTACAGGATTTGAACATTGCTTTTGCTAAGATCATAATCAATTTTCCAGAATTTTCAATTAAATAAATATTTATACAAATGCAGAGCCCAAATACTTATACTTTGTAAATCTCCATGTTATGTTGGTTTATATATATTGGGCCCCAAATTCTATTTTTTCTGTGTGCCTCATTGTAAATGCTTGGTGATTAAAGTATCAGATTAATTGGATAATTTGTTGCAGAGTACAGCATGATGTCTTAAGTAGAAATAATACTGGGGAATTCAATGGAAATACATTTTTAAAAATATAATCAGGGTTAAAATATAAGGGGAATGTGATTTTATATTTCCTTCAAATGTGTAAGGGAAACTTTTCTCTAAGCTTTGCACATCTGTAACATTTAATCAAAATTAACAACCAGAAAATACAGAGTGTACCAAGAAAATGTACACAAATCTTTTGAATGAAAAAAGCTGTATTAAATTACGATACTGTTTATTTTCTAAAATTTTTAAGATTCATTTGCATTCTGCTTTCTTGATAGCACTTTGGTTCACTGAATCTCAAAATTCACTTTTCTAGGAATGATATACATCTGAAATCTCAACAAGTTTCCATTTCGGCAGAATAAAACATTCAGAATTTATGTGAGAAGCACTGCAGTTGTCCATTTTGAAGGCAGAATTATACCATGTATTCCAACGTACTAAAAGGAAAAGGAGTAATCACTGGAGTATTATACAATTCCTAAAACATCAATCCCTGCATAGTGAACATTTCTTGGTCCAACCCTGAATTGTAACCATTTTTAAATTAAAAAAATAATAAAAAATAGAAAAAACAAAAAAGTCAGTTAAATGGTTACAGCTTACGTTTATTCATTTATTTATTTATTTTAATTTTTTTAAAAAATGTGGAGTACCATTCAGAGTTAGATATACAAACATTGATTATGCAGAGTCCCTGGTTAATGAGGTATGACCTTCCCTTCTTTAGCAGTATCCCTCCACTGCCAATCTCACCCCTCCCCTAAACAGTTTTCCACTACTGCTAATCACTTTCTTTCAGCACTATAAGTGATTAAGTTCAGCTCAAATATGAGAACATATGGAACTCTGTTCTTTATTTCTGTGATAAATCACTGAAAATGATGTACCACATATCCATCAAACGTTCTGCAAAATCCTTATATCTGTCCTTTTTAATGGCTGCGTAATAGTCCACTGCATATATTCTACATTTATTTTATCCATTCCAGCTTTCATGGGCAACATGGTTGTTACCATGTTTTATTGGAATTGTGAATAGAGCTGCAAAATAAAACTGGTACAGCTATCTTTTTGGTAAAATGATTTTAGTTCCTCAAGGTTTATTCTCGACAGGGGAATTACTGAGTCACATGGTAGGTCAATATCCTGTCAGTTTACAAACCACTACACTGTTTTCCAAAGGTGTTGCTCTACATTTCAGTCCTCATGCAGTGTAGAAGCATTTATTTCTTCTCAAATCCTTACCTGCATCTGTTATTGTTTGTTTTATTAATGATGGCCTGTCTCACTGGGGTTATGTGGTATTTCACAGTGGTTTCATTTGCATTTCTTTGATGATGAGTGAGCCTGAGCAATTTTCATGTGTCTGCTGGCTGACCGTATCTCTTCTTTTGAAAAGTGTCCAATCACGTATTTTGCACACTTTTCTTTACTTTTTTTTTTTGAGTTGGGAGTCTCACTCTGTTGCCCAGACTGGAGTGCAGGGCCACTCCCGTCCACTGCAGCCTCGGCCTGCTGGGCTCCAGCGATCCTTCTGCCTCAGCCTTCCGAGTAGCCACAATTACAGGCATGTGCCACCAAACCCAGCTGATTTTTTTATTTATTGTAGAGATGAGATCTCGATGCCCAGGTGGGTCTCAAACCCGTGGGCTCAGGCAATTCACTCACATCAGCCACCGAAAGGCACGGGATTACAGGCTGTGCCACCGAGCCCAGCGTGCACACTTTTCAAAGGGAATGTTTTTATGATTTTTCTGAGTTTTTGAGTTTCTTGTAGATCCTGGATGTTATGCCTTTTTACAAATATAGGTGGAGAATCATTTTTCCCTTCCTGTTGGCTGTATCCCTGCTCTTCTGATGGTTTCTTTTGTTTTTCAGAAGTATATTAATTTGATGAGATCCCACTTGTCCAACTTACTTTATAAGGCATGGGTATTTAGGTCTGTGAAGAGGAATAAGTTTCCGGTTTCAGTTTCCCTAATGGAGTCTACTGCGTTTTCTAAGATTATTATAATTTGGTGTTTTACGTTTAGGTCTTTGATCCATTTAGAGTTAATGTGTATGGTGATAGATAGGGGTGCTGTTTCAATCATGTGCATGTTGTCAGCCTGTTCCCAGCACCATTTACTGAATATGTTGTTCATTACCCAGTGGGTGTTGGAGGTTTTTTCAAAGATGAGTTGGTTGGGAATTTGAGGATTTCATTCTCTGTGCTGATTCATTGGG
>NW_007218820.1:0-3952 GCF_000164805.1 Carlito syrichta | reverse complement strand
CTTACTGATTTTATTATTTATTTTAATTTTTTAAAAAGTGTGGGTTACAATTCAGAGTTAGGTATACAGGCATTAATTATGCAGGGTCCCTGGTTGATGAGGAATGCCCCTCTCTTCATTAGCAGTATCCCTCCATGGTCAATCTCACCCCTCTCCCTAAACAGATTTCCACTACTGTCAATCAATTTCTTACAGCACTCAAATTGATCCAGTTCAGTTAATGAGTGAGAACATATGGAACTCTGTTCTTTGGTTCTGTGATAAATCACTGAAAATGACCTACATCTTATACATCAAATGTTCTGAAAAATCCTTCTATCTGTCCTTTTTAATGGCTGTAAATATTCCACTATGTATATACCTCATTTATTTTAACCATTCCTGTTTTGATGGGCAACATGTTTGGTACCATGTTTTTTGCAATTGTGATTAGAGCTGCAAAAAACATACGGGTGCAGGTGTCATTTGGTAAAATGATTTGAGTTCCTCCAGGTATATTCTCTAGAGGGGAATTTCTAAATCACATGGTAGGTCAAGATCTTGTCCCTTTACAAACCACCACACTATTTTCCAACGATGCTGCTCCACTTTTCAGTCCACATGCAACGTAGAAGCATTTATATCTTCCCAAATCCTGACCTGTATCTGTTATTGCTTGTTTTATTAATGATGGTCAATCTTACAGGGGGCATGTGGTATTTCAAAGTGGTTTCATTTGTATTTCTTTGATGATGAGTGAGGTTGAGCAAATTTCATGTGTCTGCTGGCTGCCCATATCTCCTTCTTATGAAAAGTGTCCAATCACGTATTTCGCACACTTTTCAAAGGGAATGTTTGTCTGATTTTTCTGAGTGTTTGAATATCTTGTAGATCCTAGATGTAATGCCTCTTTACAATATATAGGTGGAGAATCATTTTTCCATTCTGTTGGCTGTATCGCTGCCCTTCTGACGGTTTCTTTTGTTTTGCAGAAGTATATTAATTTGATGAGATCCCACTTGAATTACTTGCGTCTTAAGGCATGGGTATTTAGTGACCTGAAGAGGAATTAGTTTCTAATTCCAGTTTCCCTAATGGTGTCTTTTGTGTTTTCTAAGATTATCTTAATTTGTTGTTTTACTTTTAGGTCTTTGATTCATGTAGAATTAATGTGTATGGTGATATATAGGGGTCCTGTTTCAATCTTGTGCTTGTTGTCAGCCTTCTCCCTGAACCATATACTGAATATATTCTCCATTACCCAGTGAGTCTTGGAGGTTTTCTTTAAGATGAGTTGGTTGAGGATTTGACCATTTCAATCTCTGTCCTGATCCCTTGGCCTATTGACCTATTCTTGTACCAGTACCAGGCTGTGTTGATTACTGTAAACAAATAGTAAAATTTGAAATCTGGAACGGCGATAGTTCCTGCTTTGTTTCTTTTTATAAGTTTCTTTTCGCTATTCATGATGGTTTATGGTTTCATATGAATTCCTTTTTTGTAATTTCCAGGTCTGAGAAGAATGATGTTAACTTAATGGTTATTCCATTGAATCTCGAGATTGACTAAAAGCCTAATTTTTACATTAAAAGAGGTAAGTAAAGTCAAGGATACAAGCATGTTTTATTGTAATTTATGACAGTAGACCCAGAGCTTTGACATCATAAATTGGAGGGACCTTGACTACTGAGCAATACTTCGGGTTCAAGCACTTTGTGTACAGTGTTAAGGCAAATGCAGTAGACACGGGGAATTTCACTCTAAAATAACTGAAGTTAACCACGTGTTCACATGGTGAGCACATCCAAAAATTTCTCCAAGTGTGAGTGACTAATCAAGAATACTCTAAACTAGGTAGTCTTTTTTTTAAAAGCCGTATTATTGAGATGTCTGAGAAACTCCCAAACTGGGAGGGGACCAGAGAGAATTGCCCACAAGGTAGTCTTTTATTATGATGATCAGGGAGTCCTGTTGAAGCTTGGTTGTAGCAAAACTAAATAGTATTTTGGCACTTTCTTTAGTTTAGAAACTTTTTGATGTTTATAGTATTGTGTAACAACCTTTGAGCAGTATTTCCTATAGGATTTGAGCATTGCTTTTGCTAAGATCATAATCAATTTTCCAGATTTTTCAATTACATAAATTTTGAAACTAATGCAAAACCCAAATACTTACTACTTTATAAATCTCAGTGTTATTATGTTTTAGTTACTGGGCCCCAAATTTTCTTATTCTTTGTGCCCCATTTTAAAAGGTTGGTTATTAAAAGTATCAGATTAATCAGATAGTTTGTAGCGGAGTACAGCATCATGTCTCAGGTAGAGAAAACACTAGGGGATTCAATGGAAATACTCTTTTAAAAATATAAACTGGGTTAAAATATAAGGGGAATGTGATTAATTTTATCTAAGGATTGCACATCTGTAACATTTAATCAAAATTAACAAGCAGAAAATACAGAGTGTACCAAGAAAATGTACATAAATTTTAAGAATGGATAAACCTGTATTAAATTACGATACTGATTTGTTTTCTAAAATGTTAAAGATTTATTATGCATTCTGCCTTTTGAATAGCTCTTAGGTACCCTGAATCTCAAGGTTCAGATTTCTAAGAATGATATAGATCTGAAATCTCAACAAGATTCAATTTAGGCAGAATCAAACATTCAAAATTTATGTGAGAAACACTGCAGTTGTCAATTTTGAAGGAAGAATTATACCCCGTATTCCAACGTATTAAAGGAAAAGGAGTTATCATTGGAGTATTATACAATTCTTAAAAAATCAATCCCTGCATAATGAACATTTCTAGGCCCAACCTTGAATGGTAACCATTTTTAAACTAAAAAAAAATAAAAAATAGAATAAACAAAGTCAGTTGCATGTGTTACAGCTTTCATTTATTTATTTATTTTTATTTTTTATAAAATGTGGTTTACAATTCAGAGTTAGATATACAACCATTGATTATATAGGGTCCCTGGTTGATGAGGTATGCCCTACCTTCCTTAGCAGTATCCTTCCACTGCCAATCACACCCCCCCCAACAGGTTTCCACGACATGCCAATCACTTTCTTACAGCACCATAAGTGATCCAGTTCACCTCATGAATGAGAATATTTGGAACGCTGTTCTTTGTTTCTGTGATAAATCACTGAAAATGACCTACCTCAAATCCATCAAACGTTCTGCAAAATCCTTCTATCTGTCTTTTATTATGGCTGCATAATATTCCACTGTGTATATACCTCATTTATTTTACCCATTCCAGCTTTGATGGGAAGCATGTTTGGTATCATGCTTTTTTGCAATTGTGATTAGAGCTGCAAAAAACATAGGGGTTATGGTATATTCTTGATAAAATGATTTGAATTCCTCCAGGTATATTCTCTATAGGGGAATTTCTGACACATGGTAGGTCAAGATCTTGTCCCTATACAAACCACCACACTGTTTTCCAAAGATGTTGCTCTACTTTTCAATCCACATGCAGTGTGGAAGCATTTAAGTCTTCCAAAATCCTGACCTGCATCTGTTATTGTTTGTTTTATTAATTATGGGCAGTCTTACAGTGGGTATGTGGTATTTCAAAGTGGTTTTATTTGTATTTCTTTGATGATGAGTGAGGTTGAACAATTTTCAATTGTCTGCTGGCTGCCCGTATCTCTTCTTATGAAAAGTGTACAATCACGTATTTTGCACACTTTTAAAGGGAATGTTTATCTGATTTTTCTGAGTGTTTGAGTTTCTTGTAAATCCTAGATGTAATGCATCTTTACAGATATATATGTGGAGAATCGTTTTCCCCGTTCTGATGGCTGTATCCCTGCCCTTCTGATGGTTTCTTTTGTTTTGCAGAAGTATATTAATTTGATGAGATCCCACTTGTCTTACTTACGTCTTGAGGTATGGGTATTTAGGGACCTGAAGAGGATTTAGTTTCCGATTCCAGTTCCCCTAAAGATGTCTC
>NW_007218819.1:0-7123 GCF_000164805.1 Carlito syrichta | reverse complement strand
TGTCTGGTGGGAAAAGCAGACAGGAAACATAATTTTAAATGTAATGAGATATTTAGGAGTTATTGTACAGGAGTACATTGAGAAGCGAATGCATAGGAGGGAGAAACCCACCAGGAATGACTGGGATAGATTGGCTTTTATCCCTGTGAGGTTTTCCTTTGTATGTTCAGCCTTTCCTTTTGTCTGTTTAGGGCTGTTTGCCTCCAAGTAAACTACTACATCTAAACAATTGCTCTGTGTAATTCTGAAGCAATGTAAAGTGACTTTTATCATAGGTTGCACGGTGACACTTTTCTTCAGGCCCAGCCTCCTGTTGCAGGAATGGGAGCATGTATTTGTCATGTCTAAGCTCACCGATGACCAAGACTCACCCTAGAGGAAGGTTTTTACATTGTGTTACATCTTACTCCATGATCATAAAGTCAATTAGTTGGCTGTGTTGTCACTTTTAGATGCTCTTGAATAGAATATGTCAGAAACATGGTAAGTATGAATATGGGCATTGATTGGTGACATTTTTATTTCTTGTCCAACATGGGCACACATATGTGTGCTGGGTCAGGATGGGAGCTGTAAGTCTTCCCAGTGGCTGTGATTTTAAAAGGTTGAAAACTCAGGTTTAGACTTTGAGTTCCATTTCTGGTTGTTTATCATTTCATTGACAAGAACTCATGCAGTACTTGTTTCACACTAGGGAGTTAAGTATTGTTGAATAACTATTGTTGAATAAATCCTATCTGAAACACATAATGGATGTCTCAGAATTTTCTTTCCTTGGTTAAATCTACATTTCAATACAGATAGTGATATGTGGATAGATAGATACAGGTACAGTTTGTATGTATCTTAATTAATTTTTGTTTAACAGCCAAGGTTTACGTAGCTCTTAAATAAACATATTGAAAGAGGTTGTAGCTATACAGCCAGAAGTATTTCAGAACCATGTGGATATACTTGACATACTCCAGGCGTTCTTATTTTCCTGAAAATAATTATTTTTGTCTTTATATGTAAATTTTTATCATACAATAATATGCTTACTCTAAAAATTGTACGTAATGGGTAAAAGTGTTAAAAGGAAAATGTAGATCATTTGTTATCTGACCACCTGAGAAATGAGCACTGTTTTGTTTCAGAGTATTTTCTTTTTCCTTGTTTTTGAATTGAAGTCAGCACTCCATCGCCCAGGCTGGAGTGCAGTGGGCACATTCACAGCCACCCCAGCGTTGACCTGCTGGGCTCTGACGATCCTTCCGCCTCAGTCTTCTAAGTTGCCGGAACTATAGGGACACTACCACACCCAGCTAATTTTTGATGTATTGTGGAGACGAGGTCTCGCCAAGTTGCCCAAGCTGGTCTTGAACCCACGGGTTCAGGGAATCCACTCGCCTAGGCCTCCCAAAGTACTGGGATTGCAGGCTGAGCCATCGAACCTGGCCTGGAGTATTTTCTGCAAACACACGCACACATATATGCATATCACACACAGCAATTAAACTGAGATCCTTCTGAGTATGCTATTACTTTAACCAATTGTTTAGCTTTCTGTTATATTTAAGTATATCTCATGCCATTAAATATTCTACAAAAATATGAATGTACTCTTTAATGTGCTGTATCTTCTAGAAAGGATACTAAGTATTTGGTTAATCATTTTACCATTATTGGCCATTTAAGTTGTGGTCATCATTTCTTATTATAATTAATGATGTAATAATTAGCCTTATAAATAAGTCATTGTATTCTTATTAGTTCTTTATCATAAATCAATATAAGATTCTAATTAGTATAAAGCCATGACATTTTTTAAACATTTGGTACAAATTACTCAACTTGCCCCAGGAGAGTTGGTAAATTTATATTTTCCCCAGCAGCACATTCATTAAAACAGTCAACAAATATTGATGGTCTGTTTTATATAGGTTTTATAGCAGTCCTGTTAAAACAGTATTTTCATTTTTCCTCATTTTTGCCAACTTTATAGCAAATATTCATTATTTTGTTTCATTTCTTAATTACAACTGAAGGCAAGCATTTCACACATTTATTGGCCATGTATATTTCTTCTTTTATGAATTTTCTATTTTTTCTATAACAATGTTTGTCTTTTTTGTTCTAAATTTGTCAGTGTCCTTGCTGTGAGAGGATTCTTACTTTGCTTTTACTGGCAAAAGCCACTCCAAGTTTCTTTTTTCAGCAGGTTCTTAACTTTAGGATACTTTAGAGGGAAAGAAGTTTCTATTTTTGTGTAAACAAGCCAGGGATATTTACTGATTTTTTTCAAATGATGTTTAAACATTTATCAAGATGATTATTTTCTTCTTTTTCTATTAATGCGACAGTTTATATGAATAGAGTTTCTAATGTGGATTAGCCCTTGTAGTTCTGAAAAGCCTATGCTCACATGCTGTCTGCTTTCTTTTTTCAAGGTAGACCTGGGCATGGGTAGCTAGCATATTATTTGTGATTTTTGTATCTTAGTTGTAAGTGGAAATAATACCTTGGCTTTTGGTTGAGTTTCCCCCCTCAACTTTAGCTGTTTCACACAGAAGGGTTATATTACCTTTGTAAAATGATCTGAGTAGCTTTTCATCTATTTCTATGCTTTGTAACAATTTCTATAAAATAGGAATTACCTCTTTGTAAAGATTTAAAATAACTTGTCTGTGAAAACATCTAGCTTGATGCTTTTTGTGGGTAACTCTTTGATATGTTTTTCACCTTTTCCCAAAGATACTTTTTTCAAAGAAGTGTTTTCTTCTTTACTTAATTTGGGTAATTTGCTCTCTTCTTCTATAAAATTATCTATTTCATTGACTTTTTAACATTTTAGTATATTTTATATTTTTGCCATCTATTAATAATTCTGTTTTCTAATATATTTACGTTTACTTCATTAATGATTATGTTGTTTCCTTAAAAGGAGAATGAAGCAAACCTACGTTTTGAATTACCTAGCTATTTATTTCTTTTACTTTTTAGTAATATTTAATAACAATATAATTTAAGGCAATGAATTTGCTTTGAACCTGGTTTAGGTATACTTCCAGAAGTGATATTATGTTAATGTTCTTCTTCTTAATTTTTTTCGAGGTATTCTAATCTTAAAGACTTTGTCTTTCCTTTGGCCAAGAGTGATTTTTATGATCACTATTTTAGTTATCAAGGAGTTCAGTTTTTAAAATTTGTGTTAATAATATATCATTTTAAGTTTTGTAGTCAAAGACAGTGACTTCTGCAATTTTTGCCCGTGGCATTTATTAAATATTGGCATAATAGATGATAACTTTTTTCATTTATAAATTTAAATTAATTGAATTAAAAACAATAACTTTTCTGTAAATATTCATTATTTATGGACTGCCTACTATCTCCCAGGTGCTGTGAAGGTACTGAGAGCATAACAAAGAGCAAAATGGGAAAATCTCTGCCCCGTGGTACTTGCATTCAAGTAGATATTACCCATTTCCTTAAATATTAGCACAGATTGTTAGATACACAGTAAATTTACTAACAACTTTTCAGGAAAAGAACAAAAAAGAGAACACCACCACACTAAATGTAAACTTTATATGAAAGCATTTCTGTTTCACGGTGTTTAGTTATGAGAAATGTTACTACTGAGAAATATAGTACAATATTCTTATTAATTGTATTGTTTCTGATATTATATATATTTGTTTGTCACTTTATTTTTTTAGGTCTCTCTCTTGTAAAAGGTTGAATTGTGCTATTTGATTCATTCTGAGGCTTTTTCTTCCAAGAAGTATTTAACTCAACTGTTATGATAACTGGTGTTCTTGTTCTTTCTGTCATTTTGTTTTAGGCTTGCTGTTTTGTAAGTCTTTTTCTGTCTTCTATTTCTTAAACTCCGTGTACTATATTGTATTTGAATTTTTTAGTAATTTAAGTCTTACTGGCTTTATAAAAAACATTCTTTAGCCTATTTTCTCTATCAACATCAAAAAATAAAATAATCTCTATTAATTTCCTTCCATGTCAAAGAAACAAAGTAGCATGACTGTATGTTCTCACAACTTTCCCTCACACTTTTTAACCTGAAGTAATTCAGACACAGTCATGTCTATAAGATGTATACATATCTATCTTTTAAAGTATTTTTAGTGTGACATGCTTCCTGTCACCCAGGGTGATATGCAGCATCCAGTACCAGTCCTCTGCTATGACACCTCTGTTGCTGGGTTCTTTATTTTGAATAACCTCATGGCTAACCTGCCTACCTTTTTGAGTAATGTTACTTCAGGAAGGATATATTGGTAGTGTATTTCTAAATCCTTGAAATCTGATAATATCCTTCATCTGTAAATCTCAGCGTTTTAACAATGTCTGGTGGTTTGAGAAACATAATAAATATTTCCTAAATGAATGACTTGCCTGATTCCTAAGAGTTTTTTTCCTGAAAATTCCATCTTCTTTTGGTTTTTAGTGTTGGTGGGCGAGAAATCTAGGGCTCACCTAACATTTATTTCTTCATAAGTAACCTGTTTTTTTTCACTGGATCTTTTCTTTCTTTTTTTGAGTTGGAGTCTCACTCTGTCGCCCAGACTGGAGTGCAGTGGCCGCTCCTGGCCACCACAGCCTCGACCTGCTGGGCTCCGGCAATCCTTCCACCTCAGCCTTCCAAGTAGCCGGAATTACAGGCATGTGCTACCATGCCCAGCTGATTTTTTGATTTATTATAGAAGTGAGGTCTCACTCCCAGGCGGGAACCCGCGGGCTCAGGTAATCCCCTCACCTCAGTCTCCCAAAGGCGCGGGATTACAGACTGAGCCACCGAGCCCGGCTTTAACTGAATCTTAAGGGATTCTTTCTTTATTCATGATATACAGATTTTTTTACTCAGATTTGTCTGGGTGTTGGTCTCTATCCATTCCTTTTTCCAAACCCTGTTTGGGACCTTTCTGCAGATGGCTTCACATTGGCTTCCTGCTCTGCACTTACTTGAAAGCACCTTAAATAAGATGGTTGACATTCCCGTGGTTCTCACCACCTCACAGCTTAGTATTTGTAGTGGTGTCTCCTGGTACCCAAGCAGAAGGACTGGCTGCTGTGAATCCATACCTCCTGGAGCTTGAGAGGACGGGAGGGAACCAGCGTCCTGAGTGTCAGGAGAACTGTGCTTCTGTTTCACTTTGCCGACAATTTTGCTGATATCACTGGCCTGGGTGAGCTGTCTGTGCCCTGACAGATTCTGTTGGGTGCAGACCTCTCATCCTGTTACCTGTCACTGTGCCACTCGCCACCCTCTTATGCTGCCCAGCTAGTCAGGAGGCAGGACACTTTCTCAGATGATTCCCCTGCCCCAGCCACTTGGAGAAGCCTAGACTTACCAAGTGTGCAGCTCCAAAAGCCCCTGGTTAATCCTCTCACTCCTCAAATGAGGGTCTTAGTCTCCTCCACCTGCCCCCCAGGGAGGTTGGAGTGAGCTGGCACACGCCCTCCTCTCAGCCTGGCCCAGGGCACTACTTCTAACAGACAGCTGGTACTGGTGCAAGTGTCACCTGTTTTATTTGAAGTTGGTCATTTCAGCCAGAACCTAGGAGACCAGCAAGGTATCACCTGTGCTCACATGGCTGTCGAATTCAGAACTTGACATCCATCAAAATGCTTCAATTTTCTCCAGAATAAGGTGTTTCTTATGATGGGCCATCGTGAGCTTCAAGATACTTTTTTTGTTTGTTTCGAGTTGGGTTCTTACTCTGTTGCCCAGGATGGAGTGCAGTGACCCGACCTCGGCTCACTATAGCCTCAAACACAATGGCCTGGCTGGAAAACACTAAGGCTTCTTCCAACCTATACCATTAACGTGTAATTTTTCTTTAAATGGTCCTAAGAAAATGAGGCATGTTATGCAAAACTTCCCAATTGGTTTCCCTGCTATTCCAAGGGAAGGGCCTCTACAAAACAGAGCCAGAGCTGATTTCTGGATTTTCTTCCCAGTCACTCCAGCAGGGCTGAGCTGTAGAGGCCACAGAAATCCAGAGGATTGAGAATTGTTTTGTTTTTTGTTTTTATGTGGAAGATGTGAAAAATAATTAGAATGTAATGCTAGCTGTACCTGTAAGCATATAAAGGTTTTATTTTCTCTGCCAAGCTGCATTGTTGTAATTATTAGAGATGGAAAATGAGATCCTGCTATAGGCACATAGATATTGGTTGCATGACTTTATTAGTTCCTGGATGGAGGCCTACAGTGGGACTCTAATATATTAATCATGGAATCATACTGGTAACTGCCTAGAAAATCCTTGCTCTGGGTGAGAGCAGGGCACAGAAGTCCCAGCATCCCACAGGCTTGTCCGATCTCACACTGGACTGACATCCACCTTCAATCTTGGGATGACTCCAGCTCAGTGCTCCAGGGAGAGTTTCACAAAAGGGCCTGTCTGGCTGCTGTCCCTCTGCCATCTTCAGCCCCTTTGCTCCTGCAGCTGTGCTTGGGTTCTCCCAGGAGTCCATGAATCATAACTGGTCCTGAGGAAGTGCAGAGGCGTCTGAGGGATCCTTGTTGTTCCCAAAGTTCTCTTAGAATCAACCCAGTCCTGCTGATTGTTATGACCAACAACCAAAAGACTTTGCCCCAATGTGGATTCACTTGGGTCTACACCCCAGGCTGCTGGGTTGGTCACCAGCCTTGAAGACTACACCGAAGGGCTCAGACTTAACCTGGAATCTGGTGTCAGAATGGGAAGAACTCCCACCCCATCTTACAGATGAGAAAGAGCCATGTGGGCTCTCGTAGGAAGAACCATGGCTGCATATAGAAAGAACAAGAGCAAAGCTCCAGAAAATCATAGCCTGGCCAGTCTTAAGCAGCACTCTGGAATGGATGAACAAAGGGACTTTCTGATGAACCAGATATGGGCCTCCACAGCACCCCATGGCTGTGGCAGGAATCAGGGGTCCAAGTCCCCAGGACTCTGAGCATGAAGACCCTCGCCTAGAGTTCCAGAGACTCCTGCCCCAGTTGATCATTGCCATTTGAAGCCTCATTGAAGTGCTACTCTCAGAAGTATTTTATTCAGAGTCAAGTTTAGAATTCATTCTAAATCCCAAAGGAGATGCTTTGCCTTCAAACAGATGTGTTGCCGTGAGTTGTAAG
>NW_007218818.1:0-3959 GCF_000164805.1 Carlito syrichta | reverse complement strand
CAAGGAGTTCAGTTTTTAAAATTTGTGTTAATAATATATCATTTTAAGTTTTGTAGTCAAAGACAGTGACTTCTGCAATTTTTGCCCGTGGCATTTATTAAATATTGGCATAATAGATGATAACTTTTTTCATTTATAAATTTAAATTAATTGAATTAAAAACAATAACTTTTCTGTAAATATTCATTATTTATGGACTGCCTACTATCTCCCAGGTGCTGTGAAGGTACTGAGAGCATAACAAAGAGCAAAATGGGAAAATCTCTGCCCCGTGGTACTTGCATTCAAGTAGATATTACCCATTTCCTTAAATATTAGCACAGATTGTTAGATACACAGTAAATTTACTAACAACTTTTCAGGAAAAGAACAAAAAAGAGAACACCACCACACTAAATGTAAACTTTATATGAAAGCATTTCTGTTTCACGGTGTTTAGTTATGAGAAATGTTACTACTGAGAAATATAGTACAATATTCTTATTAATTGTATTGTTTCTGATATTATATATATTTGTTTGTCACTTTATTTTTTTAGGTCTCTCTCTTGTAAAAGGTTGAATTGTGCTATTTGATTCATTCTGAGGCTTTTTCTTCCAAGAAGTATTTAACTCAACTGTTATGATAACTGGTGTTCTTGTTCTTTCTGTCATTTTGTTTTAGGCTTGCTGTTTTGTAAGTCTTTTTCTGTCTTCTATTTCTTAAACTCCGTGTACTATATTGTATTTGAATTTTTTAGTAATTTAAGTCTTACTGGCTTTATAAAAAACATTCTTTAGCCTATTTTCTCTATCAACATCAAAAAATAAAATAATCTCTATTAATTTCCTTCCATGTCAAAGAAACAAAGTAGCATGACTGTATGTTCTCACAACTTTCCCTCACACTTTTTAACCTGAAGTAATTCAGACACAGTCATGTCTATAAGATGTATACATATCTATCTTTTAAAGTATTTTTAGTGTGACATGCTTCCTGTCACCCAGGGTGATATGCAGCATCCAGTACCAGTCCTCTGCTATGACACCTCTGTTGCTGGGTTCTTTATTTTGAATAACCTCATGGCTAACCTGCCTACCTTTTTGAGTAATGTTACTTCAGGAAGGATATATTGGTAGTGTATTTCTAAATCCTTGAAATCTGATAATATCCTTCATCTGTAAATCTCAGCGTTTTAACAATGTCTGGTGGTTTGAGAAACATAATAAATATTTCCTAAATGAATGACTTGCCTGATTCCTAAGAGTTTTTTTCCTGAAAATTCCATCTTCTTTTGGTTTTTAGTGTTGGTGGGCGAGAAATCTAGGGCTCACCTAACATTTATTTCTTCATAAGTAACCTGTTTTTTTTCACTGGATCTTTTCTTTCTTTTTTTGAGTTGGAGTCTCACTCTGTCGCCCAGACTGGAGTGCAGTGGCCGCTCCTGGCCACCACAGCCTCGACCTGCTGGGCTCCGGCAATCCTTCCACCTCAGCCTTCCAAGTAGCCGGAATTACAGGCATGTGCTACCATGCCCAGCTGATTTTTTGATTTATTATAGAAGTGAGGTCTCACTCCCAGGCGGGAACCCGCGGGCTCAGGTAATCCCCTCACCTCAGTCTCCCAAAGGCGCGGGATTACAGACTGAGCCACCGAGCCCGGCTTTAACTGAATCTTAAGGGATTCTTTCTTTATTCATGATATACAGATTTTTTTACTCAGATTTGTCTGGGTGTTGGTCTCTATCCATTCCTTTTTCCAAACCCTGTTTGGGACCTTTCTGCAGATGGCTTCACATTGGCTTCCTGCTCTGCACTTACTTGAAAGCACCTTAAATAAGATGGTTGACATTCCCGTGGTTCTCACCACCTCACAGCTTAGTATTTGTAGTGGTGTCTCCTGGTACCCAAGCAGAAGGACTGGCTGCTGTGAATCCATACCTCCTGGAGCTTGAGAGGACGGGAGGGAACCAGCGTCCTGAGTGTCAGGAGAACTGTGCTTCTGTTTCACTTTGCCGACAATTTTGCTGATATCACTGGCCTGGGTGAGCTGTCTGTGCCCTGACAGATTCTGTTGGGTGCAGACCTCTCATCCTGTTACTGTCACTGTGCCACTCGCCACCCTCTTATGCTGCCCAGCTAGTCAGGAGGCAGGACACTTTCTCAGATGATTCCCCTGCCCCAGCCACTTGGAGAAGCCTAGACTTACCAAGTGTGCAGCTCCAAAAACCCCTGGTTAATCCTCTCACTCCTCAAATGAGGGTCTTAGTCTCCTCCACCTGCCCCCCAGGGAGGTTGGAGTGAGCTGGCACACGCCCTCCACTCGGCCTGGCCCAGGGCACTACTTCTAACAGACAGCTGGTACTGGTGCAAGTGTCACCTGTTTTATTTGAAGTTGGTCATTTCAGCCAGAACCTAGGAGACCAGCAAGGTATCACCTGTGCTCACATGGCTGTCGAATTCAGAACTTGACATCCATCAAAATGCTTCAATTTTCTCCAGAATAAGGTATTTCTTATGATGGGCCATCATGAGCTTCAAGATACTTTTTTTGTTTGTTTCGAGTTGGGTTCTTACTCTGTTGCCCAGGATGGAGTGCAGTGACCCGACCTCGGCTCACTATAGCCTCAAACACAATGGCCTGGCTGGAAAACACTAAGGCTTCTTCCAACCTATACCATTAACGTGTAATTTTTCTTTAAATGGTCCTAAGAAAATGAGGCATGTTATGCAAAACTTCCCAATTGGTTTCCCTGCTATTCCAAGGGAAGGGCCTCTACAAAACAGAGCCAGAGCTGATTTCTGGATTTTCTTCCCAGTCACTCCAGCAGGGCTGAGCTGTAGAGGCCACAGAAATCCAGAGGATTGAGAATTGTTTTGTTTTTTGTTTTTATGTGGAAGATGTGAAAAATAATTAGAATGTAATGCTAGCTGTACCTGTAAGCATATAAAGGTTTTATTTTCTCTGCCAAGCTGCATTGTTGTAATTATTAGAGATGGAAAATGAGATCCTGCTATAGGCACATAGATATTGGTTGCATGACTTTATTAGTTCCTGGATGGAGGCCTACAGTGGGACTCTAATATATTAATCATGGAATCATACTGGTAACTGCCTAGAAAATCCTTGCTCTGGGTGAGAGCAGGGCACAGAAGTCCCAGCATCCCACAGGCTTGTCCGATCTCACACTGGACTGACATCCACCTTCAATCTTGGGATGACTCCAGCTCAGTGCTCCAGGGAGAGTTTCACAAAAGGGCCTGTCTGGCTGCTGTCCCTCTGCCATCTTCAGCCCCTTTGCTCCTGCAGCTGTGCTTGGGTTCTCCCAGGAGTCCATGAATCATAACTGGTCCTGAGGAAGTGCAGAGGCGTCTGAGGGATCCTTGTTGTTCCCAAAGTTCTCTTAGAATCAACCCAGTCCTGCTGATTGTTATGACCAACAACCAAAAGACTTTGCCCCAATGTGGATTCACTTGGGTCTACACCCCAGGCTGCTGGGTTGGTCACCAGCCTTGAAGACTACACCGAAGGGCTCAGACTTAACCTGGAATCTGGTGTCAGAATGGGAAGAACTCCCACCCCATCTTACAGATGAGAAAGAGCCATGTGGGCTCTCGTAGGAAGAACCATGGCTGCATATAGAAAGAACAAGAGCAAAGCTCCAGAAAATCATAGCCTGGCCAGTCTTAAGCAGCACTCTGGAATGGATGAACAAAGGGACTTTCTGATGAACCAGATATGGGCCTCCACAGCACCCCATGGCTGTGGCAGGAATCAGGGGTCCAAGTCCCCAGGACTCTGAGCATGAAGACCCTCGCCTAGAGTTCCAGAGACTCCTGCCCCAGTTGATCATTGCCATTTGAAGCCTCATTGAAGTGCTACTCTCAGAAGTATTTTATTCAGAGTCAAGTTTAGAATTCATTCTAAATCCCAAAGGAGATGCTTTGCCTTCAAACAGATGTGTTGCCGTGAGTTGTAAG
>NW_007218817.1:0-3980 GCF_000164805.1 Carlito syrichta | reverse complement strand
TGTCTGGTGGGAAAAGCAGACAGGAAACATAATTTTAAATGTAATGAGATATTTAGGAGTTATTGTACAGGAGTACATTGAGAAGCGAATGCATAGGAGGGAGAAACCCACCAGGAATGACTGGGATAGATTGGCTTTTATCCCTGTGAGGTTTTCCTTTGTATGTTCAGCCTTTCCTTTTGTCTGTTTAGGGCTGTTTGCCTCCAAGTAAACTACTACATCTAAACAATTGCTCTGTGTAATTCTGAAGCAGATGTAAAGTGACTTTTATCATAGGTTGCACGGTGACACTTTTCTTCAGGCCCAGCCTCCTGTTGCAGGAATGGGAGCATGTATTTGTCATGTCTAAGCTCACCGATGACCAAGACTCACCCTAGAGGAAGGTTTTTACATTGTGTTACATCTTACTCCATGATCATAAAGTCAATTAGTTGGCTGTGTTGTCACTTTTAGATGCTCTTGAATAGAATATGTCAGAAACATGGTAAGTATGAATATGGGCATTGATTGGTGACATTTTTATTTCTTGTCCAACATGGGCACACATATGTGTGCTGGGTCAGGATGGGAGCTGTAAGTCTTCCCAGTGGCTGTGATTTTAAAAGGTTGAAAACTCAGGTTTAGACTTTGAGTTCCATTTCTGGTTGTTTATCATTTCATTGACAAGAACTCATGCAGTACTTGTTTCACACTAGGGAGTTAAGTATTGTTGAATAACTATTGTTGAATAAATCCTATCTGAAACACATAATGGATGTCTCAGAATTTTCTTTCCTTGGTTAAATCTACATTTCAATACAGATAGTGATATGTGGATAGATAGATACAGGTACAGTTTGTATGTATCTTAATTAATTTTTGTTTAACAGCCAAGGTTTACGTAGCTCTTAAATAAACATATTGAAAGAGGTTGTAGCTATACAGCCAGAAGTATTTCAGAACCATGTGGATATACTTGACATACTCCAGGCGTTCTTATTTTCCTGAAAATAATTATTTTTGTCTTTATATGTAAATTTTTATCATACAAATAATAATGCTTACTCTAAAAATTGTAGGTAATGGGTAAAAGTGTTAAAAGGAAAATGTAGATCATTTGTTATCTGACCACCTGAGAAATGAGCACTGTTTTGTTTCAGAGTATTTTCTTTTTCCTTGTTTTTGAATTGAAGTCTCACTCCATCGCCCAGGCTGGAGTGCAGTGGGCACATTCACAGCCACCCCAGCGTTGACCTGCTGGGCTCTGACGATCCTTCCGCCTCAGTCTTCTAAGTTGCCGGAACTATAGGGACACTACCACACCCAGCTAATTTTTGATGTATTGTGGAGACGAGGTCTCGCCAAGTTGCCCAAGCTGGTCTTGAACCCACGGGTTCAGGGAATCCACTCGCCTAGGCCTCCCAAAGTACTGGGATTGCAGGCTGAGCCATCGAACCTGGCCTGGAGTATTTTCTGCAAACACACGCACACATATATGCATATCACACACAGCAATTAAACTGAGATCCTTCTGAGTATGCTATTACTTTAACCAATTGTTTAGCTTTCTGTTATATTTAAGTATATCTCATGCCATTAAATATTCTACAAAAATATGAATGTACTCTTTAATGTGCTGTATCTTCTAGAAAGGATACTAAGTATTTGGTTAATCATTTTACCATTATTGGCCATTTAAGTTGTGGTCATCATTTCTTATTATAATTAATGATGTAATAATTAGCCTTATAAATAAGTCATTGTATTCTTATTAGTTCTTTATCATAAATCAATATAAGATTCTAATTAGTATAAAGCCATGACATTTTTTAAACATTTGGTACAAATTACTCAACTTGCCCCAGGAGAGTTGGTAAATTTATATTTTCCCCAGCAGCACATTCATTAAAACAGTCAACAAATATTGATGGTCTGTTTTATATAGGTTTTATAGCAGTCCTGTTAAAACAGTATTTTCATTTTTCCTCATTTTTGCCAACTTTATAGCAAATATTCATTATTTTGTTTCATTTCTTAATTACAACTGAAGGCAAGCATTTCACACATTTATTGGCCATGTATATTTCTTCTTTTATGAATTTTCTATTTTTTCTATAACAATGTTTGTCTTTTTTGTTCTAAATTTGTCAGTGTCCTTGCTGTGAGAGGATTCTTACTTTGCTTTTACTGGCAAAAGCCACTCCAAGTTTCTTTTTTCAGCAGGTTCTTAACTTTAGGATACTTTAGAGGGAAAGAAGTTTCTATTTTTGTGTAAACAAGCCAGGGATATTTACTGATTTTTTTCAAATGATGTTTAAACATTTATCAAGATGATTATTTTCTTCTTTTTCTATTAATGCGACAGTTTATATGAATAGAGTTTCTAATGTGGATTAGCCCTTGTAGTTCTGAAAAGCCTATGCTCACATGCTGTCTGCTTTCTTTTTTCAAGGTAGACCTGGGCATGGGTAGCTAGCATATTATTTGTGATTTTTGTATCTTAGTTGTAAGTGGAAATAATACCTTGGCTTTTGGTTGAGTTTCCCCCCTCAACTTTAGCTGTTTCACACAGAAGGGTTATATTACCTTTGTAAAATGATCTGAGTAGCTTTTCATCTATTTCTATGCTTTGTAACAATTTCTATAAAATAGGAATTACCTCTTTGTAAAGATTTAAAATAACTTGTCTGTGAAAACATCTAGCTTGATGCTTTTTGTGGGTAACTCTTTGATATGTTTTTCACCTTTTCCCAAAGATACTTTTTTCAAAGAAGTGTTTTCTTCTTTACTTAATTTGGGTAATTTGCTCTCTTCTTCTATAAAATTATCTATTTCATTGACTTTTTAACATTTTAGTATATTTTATATTTTTGCCATCTATTAATAATTCTGTTTTCTAATATATTTACGTTTACTTCATTAATGATTATGTTGTTTCCTTAAAAGGAGAATGAAGCAAACCTACGTTTTGAATTACCTAGCTATTTATTTCTTTTACTTTTTAGTAATATTTAATAACAATATAATTTAAGGCAATGAATTTGCTTTGAACCTGGTTTAAGTATACTTCCAGAAGTGATATTATGTTAATGTTCTTCTTCTTAATTTTTTTCGAGGTATTCTAATCTTAAAGACTTTGTCTTTCCTTTGGCCAAGAGTGATTTTTATGATCACTATTTTAGTTATCAAGGAGTTCAGTTTTTAAAATTTGTGTTAATAATATATCATTTTAATTTTGTAGTCAAAGACAGTGACCTCTGCAATTTTGCCCGTGGCATTTATTAAATATTGGCATAATAGATGATAACTTTTTTCATTTATAAATTTAAATTAATTGAATTAAAAACAATAACTTTTCTGTAAATATTCATTATTTATGGACTGCCTACTATCTCTCAGGTGCTGTGAAGGTACTGAGAGCATAACAAAGAGCAAAATGGGAAAATCTCTGCCCCGTGGTACTTGCATTCAAGTAGATATTACCCATTTCCTTAAATATTAGCACAGATTGTTAGATACACAGTAAATTTACTAACAACTTTTCAGGAAAAGAACAAAAAAGAGAACACCACCACACTAAATGTAAACTTTATATGAAAGCATTTCTGTTTCACGGTGTTTAGTTATGAGAAATGTTACTACTGAGAAATATAGTACAATATTCTTATTAATTGTATTGTTTCTGATATTATATATATTTGTTTGTCACTTTATTTTTTTAGGTCTCTCTCTTGTAAAAGGTTGAATTGTGCTATTTGATTCATTCTGAGGCTTTTTCTTCCAAGAAGTATTTAACTCAACTGTTATGATAACTGGTGTTCTTGTTCTTTCTGTCATTTTGTTTTAGGCTTGCTGTTTTGTAAGTCTTTTTCTGTCTTCTATTTCTTAAACTCCGTGTACTATATTGTATTTGAATTTTTTAGTAATTTAAGTCTTACTGGCTTTATAAAAAACATTCTTTAGCCTATTTTCTCTATCAACATCAAAAAATAAAATAATCT
>NW_007218816.1:0-8167 GCF_000164805.1 Carlito syrichta | reverse complement strand
CATGAAAATTGCTCAGTCTCACTCATCCTCAAAGAAATGCAACTGAAACCAATTTGAAATACGACATACCCACTGTACGACTGACCATCATTAATAAAACAAACAATAATAGTTGCAGGTCAGGATTTGGGAAGAAATAAATGCTTCCCCACTGCCTGTGGACTGAAGAGTAGAGCAACATCCTTAAAAAACCGTGTGGTGGTTTGTAAAGGGACAAGATGTTGACCTACCATGTGACTCAGTAATTAACCTGTAGAGAATACACCTGGAGGAACTGAAATCATTTTACAAAAAAGATGCATGCACCAGTATGTTTTTTGCAGCTCTAATCACAATTTCAAAAAAGCATGGTACCAACCAAGTTGTCCATCAAACTGGACTGGGTAAAATAAACGTGGTATATACACAGTGGAATATTATGCAGCCATAAAAATGGACAGATAGAAGGATTTTTCAGAATGTTTGATGGCTAAGAAGTAGGTCATTTTCAGTGATTTATCATAGAAACAAATAGCAGAGTTCCATATGCTCTCACACATGAGCTGATATTGATCACTTTTACTGTTGTAAGAAAGTGATTGGCAGGTGTAGAAAACTCTTTAGGGGGAGGGGAGAGATTGGCATTGGAGGGATACTGCTAAGAAAGGGAGGGGCACACCTCATCAACAATGGACCCTGCATAATAAGTGTTTGTAGATCTAATTCTGAATTGTACCCCATATTTTTGAAAAAGTTAAAATAAATAATTAAATAAATGAATGAAAGCTGTAAAACAAGCAACTGACATCGTTTGTTTATTCTATTTTTTTGTTACTTTAAACATGTTTATAATTCAGAATTGTGTATAGAAATGTTCATTATGCAGGGATTGATTTATTAAGAAGTGTGTAATACTCTAAGATAACACCTTTTCCTTCTAATACGTTAGAGTAAATGGTTTAATTCTGCCTTCAAAATTGACAATTACAGTGTTTTTCATAAAATTCGGCACGTTTTATTCTGCCTAAATTGAAACTTGTTGAGATTCCATATCTATATTATTCTTAGATGGTTGAACCTTGAGATTCAGTGTACGTAAGTGCTCTTCAGAAGACAGAATGAATAATAAATCTTAAAAATTTTAGAAAACAAAACAGTATTGTAATTTAATACAGCTTTCTCCATTCTTTAATTTTATGTACAATTTCTTGGTGCACTCTGTATTTTCTGCTTGTTAATTTTGATTAAATGTTACAGATGTGCAATCCTTAGAGAAAAGTATCCCTTATATATTTGAAGGAAATATAAAATCATATTCCCTTTATATTTTAACCCAATTTATATTTAAAAGAATATTTCCGTTGAATCCCCTAGTATTTTCTCTACCTAAGACATAATGCTGTACTCTGCAACAAAATACCCGATTACTCTGATACTTTTATTCACCAAGCATTTACAATGAGGCACACAGAGAAAAGAGAATTTGGGGCCCAATATATATATATAAACCAAAACAACATGGAGATTTACAAAATAGTAAGTATTTGGACTCTACATTAGTATAAAAATTTACATAATTGAAAATTCTGCAACATTGATTATTATCTAAGAAAAAGCAATGTTAAAATCGTGTAGAAAAAACTGCTCAAAGTCTGTTACACAATATTAAAACATCCAAAATTTCTAAACTAAAGAAAGTGCTAAAATATTATTTGTTTGTGCTATAACCAAGCTCCAACCAGAATCCGAGACCATTATAATAAAAGATTACGTCTTGGGCAAACCCCTCAGACTCCCTTCCAGTTTGGGAGTATCTCAGTCCTCTCAATAGACACTGCTTTAAAAAAATGACTATCTTTTTTAGAAAATTCTTGAATGGTCACTTATCCCTGGAGAAATTTTTGGATAGGTGTGAACACATGCTTCTCTTCTCTTCTTGGGAATGAAATCCACCATGTCTACCGCATTTGGGAGAGCACTGTACACAAGTGCTTGAAGCCTAAGGATTGCTAAGTAGTCAAGGTCCCTCCCATTATGATATCAAAATTCTGAGACTGTTGTCATAAATGACATTTTGTCATGCTTGTTTCCCTGATTTACTTACCTCCTAATGTAAAAATTAGCCTTTTAGTCAATCTACAGTTTCAATGAAATAACCATTAAGTTAGCATCATTCTTCTCAGACCTGGAAATTACAATAAAGGATTCATATGACAATATAAACAATCATGAATACCCAAAAGAATCTTATCAAAAGAAACAAAGCAGGACATATTGCAGTTCCAGACTTCAAACTTTACTATATATTTACAGTAACCAACACAGCTTGGTATTGGTACAAGATTATATCCATAGGCCAATGGATCAGGACAGAGATTGAAATTCTTAAATTCTCAACCAACTCATCTTGGAAAACCTTCAAGGCCCACTGGGTTATGGAGAACATATTCAGTAAATGGTGTTGGGAAAAGGCTGACAACATGCACAAGATTGAAAGAGGAACCTCATCTAACACCATACAAATTAACTCTAAATGGATCAAAGACCTAAACATAAAACACCAAATTATAATAATCTTAGAAAACGCAAGAGACACCATTAGGGAACCTGTAACCAGAAACTAATTCCTCTTCAGAGCCCTAAACACACATGCCTTAAGAAGTAAGTTCGACAAGTGGGATCTCATCAAATTTATATACTCCAGAAAAACAAAAGAAACCATCAGAAGAGCAGGGATACAGCCAACAGAATGGGAAAAACGTTTCTCCACATATATATCTGTTAAGAGGAATAACATCTAGGATCTACAAGAAACTCAAACACTCAGAGAAATCAGACAATCATTCCCTTTGAAAAGATTGCAAAATTCGTGATTGGACACTTCTCATAAGAAGAGATATGGGCATCCAGCAGACACATGAAAATTGCTCAGCCTCACTCATCATCAAAGAAATTCAAATGAAACCACTTTGAAATACCAACTTACCCCTATAATACTGGCCATCATTAATAAAACAAACAATAACAGATGCAGGTCTGGATTTGGGAAGGAATAAATTCTTCTACAATGCATGTGGACTGACAAGTAGAGCAACATCTTTGGAAAATAGTGTGGTGGGTTGTAAAGGGACACGATCTTGACATGCCATGTGACTCAGTATTCCCCTGTCGAGAATATACCAGGACGAACTCAAATCATTTTACCAAAAAGATCCCTGCAACAGTATGTTCTTTGCAGCTCTAATCACAATTGCAAAAAAACATGGTACCCACCATGTTGCCCATCAGAGCTGGAATTGATAAAATAAATGTGGTATGTACACAGTGGAATATTATGCAGCAATAAAAAGGGACAGATATAAGGATTTTGCAGAACGTTTGATGGATATGAAGTAGGTCATTTTCAGCGATTTATCACTGACACAGAGACCACAGTTCCATATGTTCTCACTCATGAGCTGAACTTGATCACTTATCGTACTGTAAGAAAGTGATTGACAGTAGTGGAAAACTCTTTAGTGGGAGGGGTGAGATTGGCAGTGGATTGATACTGCTAAGGAAGGGAGGGGCATACCTCATCAACCAGAGACCCTACATAATCAATGTTTCTGTATCTAACTCTGAATTGGACTCCAGATTTTTTTAAAAATTAAAATAAATAAGTAAATAAATAAGTAAATGAAAGCTGTAAAACATGCAACTGACTTTATTTGTTTATTCTTTTTTTTTTACTTTAAAAATGGGTACAATTCATTCTTGGGCCTAGAAATGTACATTATGCTGAGATTGATTTTGTGTGTGTGTGTGGGTTGGAGTCCCACTCTGTCCACCAGACTGGAGTGCAGTGGCTGCTCCCAGTCGCCACAACCTTGACTTGCTGGGCTCCAGTGATCCTTTCAAGTCACCCCTCCGAGTATCCAGAATTACAGGTGCACACTACCACACCCAGCTAATATTTTGACTAATTTTAGAGATGAGCTCTCGCTTCCCAGGCAGGTCTAGAACCCGTGGGCTCAAGCAATCCATTCACCTCAGCCTCCCAAAGGCACGGGATTACAGGGTGTCAACCAAGCCCGGAGAGATTGATTTTTTAAGAATACTATAATACTCCAATGATAACTCCTTTTCCTTTGAATACATTGGAATACATGGTATAATTCTGCCTTCAAAATTGACAAGTAAAGTGTTTCTTACATAAATTCTGAATGTTTTATTCTGCCTAAATTGAAACTAGTTGAGATTCCAGATCTATATCATTCGTAGAAAACTGAACCATGAGATTCAGTGCACCTAAGTGCTAATCAGAAGGCAGAATGCATAAGAAATCTTAAAAGTTTTAGAAACTAAAACAGTATCTAATTTAATACAGATTTTTCCATTCTTAAAATTTGTGTACATTTTCTTGGTGCACTCTGTATTTTCTGCTTGTTAATTTTGATCACGTGTTACAGATGTGCAATTCTTAGAAAAATGTTTCCCTTATATATTTGAAGGAAATATAAAATCACATTCCCTTTATATTTTAACCCAATTTATATTTTTAAAGAGTATTTCCATTGAATCACCTAGTATTTTCTCTACCTAAGACATAATGCTGTACTCTGCAAGAAAATATCTGATTAATCTGATAATTTTAATCACCAAGCATTTAAAATGAGGTACACAGAAAAAAGAGAATTTGAGGCCCTATATATATAAACCAAAATAACATGGAGATTTACAAAGTAATACATATTTGAGATCTGCATTAGTATAAAAATTTAGATAATTGAAAATTCTGGAAAATTGATTATGATCTTAGCAAAAACAATGTTCAAATCCTGTAGGAAAAACTGCTCAATGGCTGTTACACAATACTAAAAACACTCAAAAGTTTCTAAACTAAAGAAAGTGATAAAATATTATTTGGTTGTGCTATAACCAAGCTGCAACAGGTCTCCATGACCATAATAATAAAAGACTACCTCTTGACTAACCCCCTTAGGTCCCCTCCCAGTTTGGGTGTTTCTTGGTCCTCTCAATAAAGACTGCTTAAAAAAAAAAGTACAGCCGGGCGTGGTAGTGCACGACTGTAGTTCCAGCTACTCAGAACGCTGAGGTGGAAGGATTGTTGGAGCCCAGCAGGTTGAGGCTGCGGTGGCCGGGAGCGGCCACTGCACTCCAATCTGGGTGACAGAGTGAGACTCCAACTCAAAAAAAAAAAATCTGCCAGGCTCGGTGGCTCAGCCTGTAATCCCATGCCTTTGGGAAGCTGAGGTGAGAGGATTGCCTGAGCCTGCAGGTTTGAGACCCGCCTGGGCAGCAAAACCTCATCTCTACAATAAATCAAAAAAATCAGCCGAGCATGGTAGCGCATGCCTGTAATTCCGGTTACTTGGAAGGCTGAGTTGGAAGGATCGCCAGAGCCCAGCAGGTTGAGGCTGCAGTGGCCAGGAGCAGCCATTGCACTCCAGTCTCGGTGACAGAGTGAGACTCCAACTCAAAAAAACAAAACAAAACAGATGGCTGGGTTCGGTGGTTCATCATGTAACCCACGACTTTGGAAGTCTGAGGTGAGTGGATTGCCTGAGCCCACGGGTTTGAGACCCGCCTGGGCAGCAAGACCTCATCTCTATGATAAATAAAAAAATCAGCCGGGCGTGGTAGCACACGCCTGTAATTCCAGCTACTTGGAAGGCTGAGGTGGAATGCTCGCCGGAGCCCAGTAGGTCGAGACAGCGGTGGCCAGGAGCGACCCTCTGCACTCCAGTTGGGTGACAGAGTGAGACTCCAACTCAATAAGAACAAAAAAATGACTACCTCTTTTAGGGGATTCTTGAATGGTTACTTATACCTGGTGACATTTTTGGATAGGTGTGAACACATGGTTCCCTTCACTTCTTGGGAATGAAATCCACCTTGTCTACCGCATTGGGCAGAGCACTGTACACAAGGGCTTGAAGCCTAAGGATTGCTTAGTAGTCAAGGTTCCACCCATTATTGTGTCAAAGTTCTGAGGCTGATGTCATAAATGACAATTTGACATGCTTGTTTCCCTGACTTTACTTACCTTTTTTAATGTAAAAATTAGCCTTTTAGATAATCTACAGATTCAACAAAATAACCGTTAAGTTGACATCATTCTTCTCAGACCTGGAAATTAAAATAAAGAATTCATATGAAACCGTAAACAATCATAAATAGCCAAAAGAATTTTATCAAAAGAAACAAAGCAGGAGTTATCACAGTTCCAGACTTCAAACTTTACTATATGTTTATGTTGGGAGTCGGCAGTGGAGGCCTGCCTGAGCATTAAGGATCCAGGTGGGTTGCGGACCTAAGACCAACAGGTTGGGTTCAGGAGCTGAAGGCCCATTCCCTCCTCCTTTCTTTGTTGTTTGGCATGACCCACTAGCAGGGACTTTGATGATGTAAGCATGAAATTCTGAGAATGTGGCAGGCAAGTCTGACTCTAGGGATCCATTGTTCCCGTTTCTCACAAACTGAGATTTTGGCTTTAATCTAAACACAGATAAAACTCAGGTCACATTTGGGAGCCTTATACATAATACAAGCTTCTTCATAAGATTTCAAAGTATATTTGTAGAATTAGTGTATACATTTAGAGAGTTGTTTCCAGTTTTACATGGTATAGATCATTATCTAGACTTACCAGAAATGGCTTAGCACGAACTTTGGACTGGGCCACATTCCTAAGAGCCCAGCGTCCACTTTGGGCTGGGCTGCATTCTTTTAAACTGGTTCTTTAGTTACAATTAGTTTACGTTTTTTCTACTTATAATAGAAACTGAATTTATTTTATTCATAGAAAGTATTATAGAATAGGCTACTCTACATCAGGGAATTATGTTAGTTCAAGCATGATCCAACATGATATTTTGAGGTTCTATAGAATAAAGCTAACCTTAGAAATTTCATTGTTTCCACTTTCTACTAATTGCGGTTTTGGCTTTAGTACAATTACAGTTTGTATTTGGGTTTATTTTAGAAGCTTTATTGCTGATGATCAGCCTTATATATTAGGTTAAGGAATTAGAAACTTTTATAGAAATTAATATAGATACATAGGATTTTAGAATAGCCATTTTGTTAAGAGATTGTAATCAATTGTTCCTAGAAACGGCACACAGTGATCTTTGGACTGGGCCACATTCTTTAAGAACTGGTGTGAGATGTAATTAAGAGTTTCCATAGTGTAGGTAGAATTAGCACAGAATAGAAAGGTCTTAGGATTTAAGTCAGTCATTAGGTGTTAAGTATGCATAAGTTTTAGAAGTTATTGATTATTAGGATTTTATGATGTTAGAATTGTTGTACTGCCTTTGAGGAACATAACCCAACATAAGGTATAGTGAATAATTTTGGGGTTGTCCTTCCTCATGCTTGGGTAAACGCCTAGTGGGTGGGGGATGCCCCTAATCCATTTGGCTTTGTGTTCACGTGAAAGTCTTGTGATTTGATTGGGATTGTCCTTCCTCATGCTTAAGGAAACACCTGGTGGGTGGGGGGATGCACCTCATCCACCTGACCTTGTGTTCATGTGAAAGTCTTGTGATATAACATGTGAAAATTTGGGATAAAAGACTCACGGTTGGTCCCAATAAATGGCTTCTGCTTATTTCACTGAACAGTTGTCCACTTTCTTTCTTTCTCTTTCTTCCTCTTTATATCTATCTCTACATCATTCTTTCTTTTAATATCTATCCCTACTACAGAATCAGCTTCTGCACTAGACAGAGTCCAGTCTCTTTCTTTCTTCCCCTTTCTTTTTCTTTCTCTTTACTTCTCCAGAATAATCACCGACACTGGCACACCTTCCAGGGACCCTCTAAATCTCTGCAGGGCCTGGTCCCCCATAAATGGTGCCCAATGTGGGGCCGCTGGAAAGGTAAGTCTTTTTCTTGTTTTAGGGCAGCTAGGATCTTACCCAGAGTGCTGAAGACCCCTCTGTAGAGACAGGCAGAACGAGGATGGGTAAACAAGCTTTTGTGAAGCCAGAACTGTGATCTAAGCATGGCCCAGATCGAATCTAGGAACGTAGAATATTCATCAGTATCTTAATGAATACTTTGTCTAAACATGTAGCTGAAGATTCTTCTTCTAATCTACCTCGTTTTTTACATTTTGTGCAGTAGCATTGTTAATTTAAAATTCTTTAAATCCACAGCATGAGTATGATAAATTTCCT